>NC_084741.1:73901205-74086205 GCF_033978785.1 Entelurus aequoreus | reverse complement strand
CTTATTAGCTAACACAGCATCTCTTATTAGCTAACACAGCATCTCTTATTAGAGCATCAGCTAACACAACATCTCTTATTAGCTAACACAACATCTCTTATTAGCTAACACAGCATCTCTTATTAGCTAACACAGCATCTCTTATTAGAGGATCAGCTAACACAACATCTCTTATTAGCTAACACAGCATCTCTTATTAGCTAACACAACATCTCTTATTAGCTAACACAGCATCTCTTATTAGCTAACACAGCATCTCTTATTAGAGCATCAGCTAACACAGCATCTCTTATTAGCTAACACAACATCTCTTATTAGAGCACCAGACTCTTTGGCACAAACAACCTTGTCAAGAATAACAGTAAAATGTCTAAAATGGGATTTAGCCAGTTAGGAGTGAAAAAGTATAATATTCAGTGGTTGGCTAGGTCACCTTGTCAAGTTGTGTTGACTGCAGGACTTCAGGTCAAGAAAAGTCACCATCTTGCTGTACTGCTGTAGTCCACCATTGTGGTTTTGCTTGTCAAGTACAAAGAACAAAAGCAGTGAAGTTGTCACGTTGTGTAAATGCTAAATAAAAACAGAATACAACAAATCCTTTTGAACTTATATTCAATTGAATAGACTGCAAAGACAAGATACTTAACAAAATTAACAAAAAAATATATTGTAATGTCAGAAATGGAGTAAGTCTTTGGACAAAAGCCTGGCGGAGGTTTGTGCTTTCTGACTGCTTTTCTAGTTCATGTTGACCAAATCACTGCAGCTGTTCTGTTCAGAAAACTGTACAAAACTTACACAAGATTTTTGAAAGACTCTTGATGTTGATGTTAATGCAGAATGTGACACATTACCAGTGCAGTCATGTAGTATGTGACACATTACCAGTGCAGTAATGTAGTATGTGACACATTACCAGTACAGTCATGTAGTATGTGACACATTACCAGTACAGTCATGTAGTATGTGACACATTACCAGTGCAGTAATGTAGTATGTGACACATTACCAGTGCAGTAATGTAGTATGTGACACATTACCAGTGCAGTCATGTAGTATGTGACACATTACCAGTGCAGTCATGTAGTATGTGACACATTACCAGTGCAGTCATGTAGTATGTGACACATTACCAGTGCAGTCATGTAGTATGTGACACATTACCAGTGCAGTAATGTAGTATGTGACACATTACCAGTGCAGTCATGTAGTATGTGACACATTACCAGTGCAGTCATGTAGTATGTGACACATTACCAGTGCAGTAATGTAGTATGTGACACATTACCAGTGCAGTCATGTAGTATGTGACACATTACCAGTGCAGTCATGTAGTATGTGACACATTACCAGTGCAGTCATGTAGTACGTGACACATTACCAGTGCAGTCATGTAGTATGTGACACATTACCAGTGCAGTCATGTAGTATGTGACACATTACCAGTGCAGTCATGTAGTATGTGACACATTACCAGTGCAGTAATGTAGTATGTGACACATTACCAGTGCAGTCATGTAGTATGTGACACATTACCAGTGCAGTCATGTAGTATGTGACACATTACCAGTGCAGTCATGTAGTATGTGACACATTACCAGTGCAGTCATGTAGTATGTGACACATTACCAGTGCAGTAATGTAGTATGTGACACATTACCAGTGCAGTAATGTAGTATGTGACACATTACCAGTGCAGTCATGTAGTATGTGACACATTACCAGTGCAGTCATGTAGTATGTGACACATTACCAGTGCAGTCATGTAGTATGTGACACATTACCAGTGCAGTAATGTAGTATGTGACACATTACCAGTGCAGTCATGTAGTATGTGACACATTACCAGTGCAGTCATGTAGTATGTGACACATTACCAGTGCAGTCATGTAGTATGTGACACATTACCAGTGCAGTAATGTAGTATGTGACACATTACCAGTGCAGTCATGTAGTATGTGACACATTACCAGTGCAGTCATGTAGTATGTGACACATTACCAGTGCAGTCATGTAGTATGTGACACATTACCAGTGCAGTAATGTAGTATGTGACACATTACCAGTGCAGTCATGTAGTATGTGACACATTACCAGTGCAGTAATGTAGTATGTGACACATTACCAGTGCAGTCATGTAGTATGTGACACATTACCAGTGCAGTCATGTAGTATGTGACACATTACCAGTGCAGTAATGTAGTATGTGACACATTACCAGTGCAGTCATGTAGTATGTGACACATTACCAGTGCAGTCATGTAGTATGTGACACATTACCAGTGTAGTAATGTAGTATGTGACACATTACCAGTGCAGTCATGTAGTATGTGACACATTACCAGTGCAGTCATGTAGTATGTGACACATTACCAGTGCAGTCATGTAGTATGTGACACATTACCAGTGCAGTCATGTAGTATGTGACACATTACCAGTGCAGTCATGTAGTATGTGACACATTACCAGTGCAGTAATGTAGTATGTGACACATTACCAGTGCAGTAATGTAGTATGTGACACATTACCAGTGCAGTCATGTAGTATGTGACACATTACCAGTGCAGTCATGTAGTATGTGACACATTACCAGTGCAGTCATGTAGTATGTGACACATTACCAGTGTAGTAATGTAGTATGTGACACATTACCAGTGCAGTCATGTAGTATGTGACACATTACCAGTGCAGTCATGTAGTATGTGACACATTACCAGTGCAGTCATGTAGTATGTGACACATTACCAGTGCAGTCATGTAGTATGTGACACATTACCAGTGCAGTAATGTAGTATGTGACACATTACCAGTGCAGTAATGTAGTATGTGACACATTACCAGTGCAGTCATGTAGTATGTGACACATTACCAGTGCAGTCATGTAGTATGTGACACATTACCAGTGCAGTAATGTAGTATGTGACACATTACCAGTGCAGTAATGTAGTATGTGACACATTACCAGTACAGTCATGTAGTATGTGACACATTACCAGTGCAGTCATGTAGTACGTGACACATTACCAGTGCAGTCATGTAGTATGTGACACATTACCAGTGCAGTCATGTAGTATGTGACACATTACCAGTGCAGTAATGTAGTATGTGACACATTACCAGTGCAGTCATGTAGTATGTGACACATTACCAGTGCAGTCATGTAGTATGTGACACATTACCAGTGCAGTCATGTAGTATGTGACACATTACCAGTGCAGTCATGTAGTATGTGACACATTACCAGTGCAGTCATGTAGTATGTGACACATTACCAGTGCAGTAAAAGATAGTTTTAGAACTCCTTTTCCGACACAAACGACCCTGCTAGAGTTGTTTGTCTTCAAATATAGATTTGTTGAAGAATATTAGTGTGTAGTTGCCAGCGAGTGATGTCACCTGCACAATGAGAGCTCACGTCCACATGTGTTGACCAGAAGTCTGGCACTTACCCGCGCTGCCCGACTGCTGTTCGGGATTTTTTTTAAAAGGTGACGGGAAGAAAAACATGTCCCTTTGTCTCCCTGAGAGCCTAACAGGTCCCTGCGTGATGCGATCCAGATGCTGCTGGTGAGGCCTCTGAAGGATGGAGGTCACCATGAAGTGTCATTTCCTTCTCCTCTTGCACTCGTCTGATGCTTCTCTTGACCTCCACGCTGCATTTCTCTTGACCTCCACGCTGCTTTTCATGGACTCTTTTACACTTTCAACTGAGGATTTAGTGAAAGATAATCATCTGGGCCAACATTGTTTCCACACTAGAATACACGTCGCTGCTCTCCTGCTACGTTCTTCTTGCATTTGGTCAGTTTCACTTTCTTTGCAGCCTGGATAAAAGTCCTGCGTGGCGGCGCCAACGTCCGCTACACCGTCTCATTTGTGCCCGTGCAAAGTCTGCGTGACTAGCTGTAAAGGCTATGATTGGTCAAGAATATTTCTTGTTCAGAGGACGTTCCAACATGATCACTTCTCTCCATGATCCTTCACTGGCGGCAAAGGCAGCTAACTAGCTTATTTGTCACTGCTAACTAGCTTATTTGTCACTGCTAACTAGCTTATTTGTCACTGCTAACTAGCTTATTTGTCACTGCTAACTAGCTTATTTGTCACTGCTAACTAGCTTATTTGTCACTGCTAACTAGCTTATTTGTCACTGCTAACTAGCTTATTTGTCACTGCTAACTAGCTTATTTGTCACTGAGTGTACATAGCTAGCAAAACAGCCGTGTTCAAAGTGCGGCCCGCAGCACTTTGTAGAAAACATTTTTACAAAAAAAGCAAACATTTGAACAATAAAACAAAGCAGCATGCATAGGGATGGATAACTTTCACATTTGAACCGATACAGTACCAATTCCCTGTGGTATCTAGGAATCGATACCAGTACTCAACTGTACAAATGTTTGCTACTTTTGTGTGTGTGTACGACAAAATATAGTACACTTTGATTTTACGCAAATCGCACCGACGGAATTTAGTCAATAAATTTAAAAGTACCAAACTTGGTATTCATCCCTAAACATTCAACAAGAATACGTTGTTACTAATAACTATTCATAACAAAAGGCTTGTCTTCAAATACTTTGGCTTTATATATATATATATATATATATATATATATATATATATATATATATATATATATATATATATATATATATATATATATATATATATATATATATATATATATATATATATATATATATATATATATATATATATATATATATATATATATATATATATATATATATATATATATGTATATATATATATATATATATATATATATATATATATATATATATATATATATATATATATATATATATATATATATATATATATATATATATATATATAGGGATGTTCGATAAGAAAAGAACCGAGTCCTCGGACTCGAATCCCTTTTTGAGAACCGGTACCCGTTATCGAGACCACTATAGTAAAGAAAAAGAGTTGGTTCTTTATTCGAATCCCTCGGCACGAATCCCGTCCCGACCAGAAATGCCCTGTGAGACATCACAAGAATTTACGTCACGTAGCTCAGTCATTAGGCGCAGATAGCAAAAGCAGGAAAAACAATGGAATAATAAAGTTCAAAACAAAAGCTATAATCCAATGAATAACTTTACTGAGAGATTTGAGCAGACTACAAACACATGACCAACACTTTTACCACCAAGCGGAAACATAGCAACCAGGCTAGCAACGCACCTCCTTTATGGCAGCTGTCGCAACCTTCTTAAAGCAACCGCAGCACATACATATATATACAACACTGCAGCACATACATATATATACAACACTGCAGCACATACATATATATACAACACTGCAGCACATACATATATATACAACACTGCAGCACATACATATATATACAACACTGCAGCACATACATATATATACAACACCACAGCACATACATATATATACAACACTGCAGCACATACATATATATACAACACCACAGCACATACATATATATACAACACCACAGCACATACATATATATACAACACCGCAGCACATACATATATATACAACACTGCAGCACATACATATATATACAACACTGCAGCACATACATATATATACAACACTGCAGCACATACATATATATACAACACTGCAGCACATACATATATATACAACATATATCTCCCTTTTTCAACTTTTGTTTTTCTTTCCTTGTAAACGTTACAAAATCACACTGTATATGTGTTGTCTGTCTAATTATAAATAATGCAGACGAGGCGTGTTGGCTGAGTTCTTGACGTTTACTTTCACGGGTGACGACATGCAACAACACTTTTCGGGGCTACCACGCATGCTCGTCACTCCCGTTGCATGCTGGGTAGTGTAGTTGTTATATTCCCTTGCCTAGCTCATAACATCTTTCCCCCATAAAGAAATAATGTTAACTCAATAAAGTGTATTTCTTTTTTTAGCTTTAACTTTTCATATTTTAGCATTGTAACCACATTTGCAAACAACTTTTCTCTTCATAGAATTTTCTTTCAATAAAGAAATAAAGTGCAAAAATGTCAAAGCATCATAACAAACGGTTATGTTCCAATAGCAGCAGAAGTGCACTTTTTGGAGAGCTGCATTATTTCCAGTTTTGTGCCCAAGGGACTGATTTTATTGAACACTATATTATTATTTATACACCTATAGTGATCACAGAGACAGCTTGTTTTTGTGTTACTGTATATATTTGTTTCTCTGAAAAATCCCACTTAATATACTTTGGGTAACAACAGTCAATATTTATTTATTTTATTTTATTTTTTTAGGGGGGGTAACAGTCAATATTTATTTATTTATTTATTAGATTTGATTTGTTTCTCATATAATAAAAGTGAGCTTTTGTTAAACCAAATATTGTGTGTTTTTTTCCATGTACAACAACCTATCTGGACTCCATAAGAGAATTGATAAGGAATCGGTTCGATAAGAGGATTCGATAATAGGCTCGAACTCGATAATTTCTTATCAAACATCATCCCTATATATATATATATATATATATATACACACAGATGATTACTCACTTGCATGTATAAAATTTGCTTAAGTAAAGAGCCAATATTAGTGCACAAATGCGTCCGGAAGGTTTTTAAACAGTCTACTTGAATGCATGTCTTTATTTGCCCAAAATTTGGTAACAGTTTTATCCAAAGTTCTTTCAGGCCGTATTTTGGAGTGAAATTTGCCAGGGAGCACCCCAGTCAGAGTCATTGTTGTACTGATATATGCATTGATCTGATCACTGACCGTATAGAGATCACTATGTCGTAGATCACCACATAATGATCTCCAAACTGAGAAAATGTGGTTTTAATAGTATGTCACTTTCTTGGATGTTGAGCAAGTATCTATCAGGAAGATCACAGAGAGTGTGTTTGAATGCTAGCTTATCTGAACGCAAGTACAACTACTGCGGTGTGCCTCAAGGAAGCAGCTTAGGTCCTTTACTTTCTATTATTTGGACTAATGATCTTCCCTGTTTTACAACAAACACCAATATGGTTATGTATGCAACTGTGTACAGTACTGCCTCTACCTTAAATGACAGAGGAAATAACTTCAATCAGGACCTGGAGAGAGAGTCACGCTGGGTAAAAGATAATAACCTTCACCTTTATCTTTACTTTTTAAGCCAACATGCGTCCATTTTCCCTTTTCTGTCTACACACTGTGTCTGCTTGTAAGTACTCTGTGTGTGTGCGCTGCCCAACATGCCTGTCTTGTTGGTGTGTGTGTGTGTGTGTGTGTGTGTTTGTGTGTGTGTGTGTGTGTGTGTGTGTGTGTGTGTGTGTGTGTGTGTGTGTGTGTGTGTGTGTGTGTGTGTGTGTGTGTGTGTGTGTGTGTGTGTGTGTGTGTGTGTGTATGAGCATTATTATACAATGAATAAATATTTGAAAAAGAATGAAAGTGCCCCCAATCTTAAACACACCTTCAGCTAAGGTGAATCTTGACATCTGACTGAAATACTTTATCAGAACTTCATTGAAAATGTCTTAAATGGCAGACAAACGTTAATTTAGTGAGTTTAGAGTCAAAGAGTAAAAAGAAAAATCATTATTTATATGCAGACAGTGCAGTTTAGATACTTTATTTTCCCCAGGAGGACAAGATCATGTGAAGTATTACACAGTAGAGTAGTACAGTGAAGGTTTCTTTGCAGAGATGACACCAAAGATGAGACATTGTGAATGTTTGTTTGTCTTTCAGGACCATGCTGACTGTGCACAACGTCCTGCTTCTGCTCTTCTTCTTGCTAAGCCTGGCCTGCTCCCTCAACCCCAGAGACCCCAATGTGTGCAGCCTGTGGGAGAGGTGAGGACAATGTCATCTTTTCTGTGATGGAGGGGCAAGGGGCAGCATTCAGCGCAGTCACAATGTTACGTCGCATTCTCTGGGCTTTTATCTCCTTTTATGGACAATTGCAAGCTGTTGCGTTCTTGTGTAGCATACTGCTTCTCTTTGAGACACAGCAAAGGTCAAAACAAACATAACATGTACAATATAATAAGCAAATGTTGAAAACATATTAGTTTTACATTTTTCTTATTATATATACACATTTGTTGTCTATGTATACATGAATATACAAATACATATATACATATATATATACGTATTCAACGTGTTCTTATATATATTGTTGTTTATATATATATATATATATATATATATATATATATATATATATATATATATATATATATATATATATATATATATATATATATATATATATATATATATAGTCGAGGTTACTGTGGTTTATCCGTTATACAGTGCTCAATACCGGAGTAGAGCAGAATATACGTTAGGTCAGGAAAAAAACACAGAGGCGGTATCATCCCTACAAGCCTGTTTCGCAGGTTTCGCAGGTATAAAATCCCCTGCGAAACATTCTAGATGAAAATCATTCATTACAAAATCAAATATTTTCATAGCTAAAGCGTAAAAAAATGTTCACAACATTTTAAATAAATATTTCAACATTATGAGAGCCCTGAAAACCTGAAATACACCCATTAGTCCTGGTTTTAATCCAACATAGAAACTGTGCTTGCGGCTGAGCCAATCAGTGAACAGCACACTCTGATTGCTGTGTTGTCCTCTAGTGGCCATTTGTAGTATTGATATTTTTACTTTACGGAGCCATTTTTATGCTTGAAAATGCTTGATTTAGACCAAAAGTTTCTTTTAAAAGAAATATGCGTTGTGGTGAATATTTAGACGGAGATGTGGCGAGGGACTCATTGGAAAAGTGAAAAAATGCATGGCCGGCAAAATGAGGCAGGTTGAAAGTACAACTTTAGTAGTGAGCTGGCTCTTTGAGGAGTGGGCTTAGTAGTGAGCTGGCTCTTTGAGGAGTGGGCTTAGTAGTGAGCTGGCTCTTTGAGGAGTGGGCTTAGTAGTGAGCTGGCTCTTTGAGGAGTGGGCTTAGTAGTGAGGTGGCTCTTTGAGGAGTGGGCTTAGTAGTGAGGTGGCTCTTTGAGGAGTGGGCTTAGTAGTGAGGTGGCTCTTTGAGGAGTGGGCTTAGTAGTGAGCTGGCTCTTTGAGGAGTGGGCTTAGTAGTGAGCTGGCTCTTTGAGGAGTGGGCTTAGTAGTGAGGTGGCTCTTTGAGGAGTGGGCTTAGTAGTGAGGTGGCTCTTTGAGGAGTGGGCTTAGTAGTGAGGTGGCTCTTTGAGGAGTGGGCTTAGTAGTGAGCTGGCTCTTTGAGGAGTGGGCTTAGTAGTGAGGTGGCTCTTTGAGGAGTGGGCTTAGTAGTGAGGTGGTTAGGGTTAGGGTTAGTGGGCTTAGTAGTGAGGTGGCTCTTTGAGGAGTGGGCTTAGTAGTGAGGTGGTTAGGGTTAGGGTTAGTGGGCTTAGTAGTGAGGTGGCTCTTTGAGGAGTGGGCTTAGTAGTGAGGTGGTTAGGGTTAGGGTTAGTGGGCTTAGTAGTGAGGTGGCTCTTTGAGGAGTGGGCTTAGTAGTGAGGTGGTTAGGGTTAGGGTTAGTGGGCTTAGTAGTGAGCTGGCTCTTTGAGGAGTGGGCTTAGTAGTGAGGTGGTTAGGGTTAGGGTTAGTGGGCTTTGTGCTGAAGGACTCTGATCCTAATAATCAACTCCTATTTGTTGAGGATTTGAATGAGTGATTTGAATGAAAGTAGAGTTAGGGTTAGGGTTAGAGTTAGGGTTAGGGTTAGGGTTAGTGGGCTTTGTGCTGAAGGACTCTGATCCTAATAATCAACTCCTATTTGCAGAGGATTTGAATGAAAACACACACAGATGAGCAGGAATGAAAAGTTGTTGTTAATGTTTGTGTGCAGCTTCACCACCTCAGTCAAGGAGTCGTACTCGCATCCTTACGACCATGTGACCGAGGAGCCCTGCTCGGACCCTGGGACCAACTACAGATGCCCGCGTCACAGGTAGCGCCAACATCTTCTGCAGCAGCGACTTCGTGCTCTTTAAGACCTGAACGTCCTTCTTCCAGGATCACCTACAAGAGCGCATACAGGCAGGCGGTGAAGACCGACTACCGCAAGCGCTACCAGTGCTGCCCGGGCTACTACGAGAGCGCCAACACATGTGTTGGTAAGTCATTGGTAGATCATCTGGAGAAAATATCAACAAAACTCTTCTGAAGTAGCAAGATGCTTTTGACACCATCAGATGAACATTATGCACATTTTCTTCAAGCACTCAATCTGCAAGGTCAACATGTTGATGAGCGCACCTGCCAGAGTCCACAAAATGTGGCTTCTCTGCTGGCTTCTGTGGTGTCGCACAGTGAAACATTCCAGGAAACAGCATTTTCCTGTCTTGCTGCTTATTTGTCGTGTCCCAGGTGGACAAAACATAATAAAAGATGAATATTACACTAAGTATTAAAACATGCTAAACGAGTGTATAATAGTACTTCTTCTCCATGTCTCAACAATTAGTTTGTTCACTTCAACATGCACCACGTTACCGCTTTTCTAAGAGGGAAATAAAAGGGAAAAAACAGATATGTATGATTTTAAAAGCAAATAATATTATTCTCATTACACAATATACACACAATTATGTTATTACATTTAGCTTCCCCTATTTATAAGTGTCTTTCACAACAGGCAGATAAAGTTTAGGTTTTAAGATTTTTTATATATATATATATATATATTTTTTTTTTTTTTTTAAATAATTAATAGTATGCATTTTAAATATTATTTTATATTATTATCTCATCATTATTATTATTATTTTATTAGATTATTATACAAGATTATCTATAGCGGGGTTTAATTTGTAAACGCCTTTGAAAACAGGCAAATAAAGGATAAAAGAAAAAAATATGGAGTACATTGATGGGTGGATAGTAATTGTTCATTGATTGATTGATTGAGACTTGTATTAGTAGATTGCACTGTACAGTACATATTCCGTACAATTGACCACTAAATGGTAACACCCCAATAAGTTTTTCAACTTGTTTAAGTCGGTATCTATCTATCTATCTATCTATATATATATATATATATATATATATATATATATATATATATATATATATATATATATATATATATATATATATATATATATATATATATATATATATATATATATATATATAATTATATATATATATATATATATATATAATTATATATATATATATATATATATATATATATATATATATATATATATATATATATATATATATATATATATATATATATATATATATATATACATATATATATATATATACATATATTTATAATGTTTATTAGCTGCCATTAATTTATTAGCTGCCATTAATTTATTAGCGCTTTTCAAAACAGGTGGTTAAAGTAAAAAAAAAAAAAAACTAAAACAATAGTATAACTTTTATATGTTATTTTATATTATTCTTTTATCAGATTATTATTACATTATCTTTGGCAGCCTTTAATTTATAAGAGACTTTAAAAAGAGGCGAATAAAGAATTAAAAGTAAAAAATATGAAATACAAAAGTAAGAAAAACAATTAATTATTATGTTATAGTATCAATAATTGTAATTATAATAATTATAGTGTTATTACATGTAAATGTATTAATAACTGCTATACATGTATTAGTGCTTTTCAAAAGAGGCATTTCAAGTTTAAAAAGGGTTTAAAAGATGAAATACAATGTGGAAAAAAATGATAGTATGCATTTTTCATATTATCTTAGATTATTACTATTATTATACATGCAATAATTATTAGTTGCCTTTCATTATAAGCACCTTTCAAAACTTTTGTACTTGAAAATAGGAAGTAGAAAAGTGAAAATAGGTGATGGTTAGGTGAAAGCAGAAGTCGTGTCATTGAAATATCTCTGATGGTGACATCTCCAAATATATGTGGTCTTCTTCTGAGGGCATTTGGAGACAAAAGCAGTCAGATGTTGTCTGTCATCACCAGCTCGCTGCACCAAGGAGTGCGTCCACGGCCGCTGCGTGGCTCCAGACCGATGTCAGTGCGAGGGAGGCTGGCGAGGCCACGACTGTTCAAGCGGTATGGAAAGTTCCTTATTGACTTTCTCCTTGAAATCCCCTTTAGGCCACGGGATTGTCTTCTAAACACTGCTGAGCTGACACAACAAGAAATGACATCTTCCCGTCACTTCAGCGGCTCACAGCCATCGCAAACATTAGGCTTTTCCAATGGAAACAAGCAGTGAGTCATTAGTTGGAGCCCAGAAGCAGCTTCAGTGGTGGAGACACACTCCTGATTAATATCAATTACTCTTAGTCTCAGCTAGTGTGTGAGACCCTAACCCTGATTAATATCAATTACTCTTAGTCTCAGCTAGTGTGTGAGACCCTAACCCTGATTAATATCAATTACTCTTAGTCTCAGCTAGTGTGTGAGACCCTAACCCTGATTAATATTAATAACTCTTAGTCTCAGCTAGTGTGTGAGACCCTAACCCTGATTAATATCAATTACTCTTAGTCTCAGCTAGTGTGTGAGACCCTAACCCTGATTAATATCAATTACTCTTAGTCTCAGCTAGTGTGTGAGACCCTAACCCTGATTAATATCAATAACTCTTAGTCTCAGCTAGTGTGTCAGACCCTAACCCTGATTAATATCAATAACTCTTAGTCTCAGCTAGTGTGTGAGACCCTAACCCTGATTAATATCAATTACTCTTAGTCTCAGCTAGTGTGTGAGACCCTAACCCTGATTAATATCAATAACTCTTAGTCTCAGCTAGTGTGTGAGACCCTAACCCTGATTAATATCAATAACTCTTAGTCTCAGCTAGTGTGTGAGACCCTAACCCTGATTAATATCAATAACTCTTAGTCTCAGCTAGTGTGTGAGACCCTAACCCTGATTTGCACTAATTGTAAGTGTATCTTGTGTTTTTTATGTTGATTTAATAAAAAAAAACACAAAAAAAACTGATACCGATAATAAAAAAAACGATACCGATCATTTCCGATCATTTCCGATATTACATTTTAACGCATTTACCGGCCGATAATATTGGCAGGCCGATATTATCGGACATCTCTATAAATAATAAATGTCAGTGTTTATCTCACGCCGACACATCAGGTTTAGCGTTAGCATGTTAGCATTAGCATTCTGTTGGCTGGGGTTGAAGCTAATAACTCCACAAATGGAGTGTCACTGACTACTTTTACAACATGTCATAAAGTAAATAGTTAATATTTGATGTTATTAACCTTCCTTCCACTCATTTATTTCAGATTTTGCCAACAAAGTCAGAGTAGTAATTGTCTGAGGTCGACGCTTCGAGTCCGGCTTTATACTCCTACGTAAATACATGAAAAAGAGTCGGTTCACTTCTTGTAGCTTTGAGTATTAAAATGAAGTTAGTAAAAATATTAAACAATAAACTACATGTAGTTTAAAGAGTGAGTAGAAAGAGTGCAAGATAGTTCCGCTGCTCAGTGTTCTTCAGCACAAAGAAGTTTAAGGAACTGAATCAGTGTTTGACAGCACAGCCGCCCACCAAAAGGTTCCTGGTGGCTTGGAAAAGTCCCACCAAGCTGAAAGGAACTCTGAAAGGTTCCTGAAGAGCTAAATCTTCATGGGTAGTTTTTGGTGGAAACACAGCGGGATCTTATTTACCCGGGTAAAGGGGGAAGTTCCTGAAAAAGTTCCTGCGGTGGAAAAGGGTCCACTCTTAACTTGGCTTTGTTCTCTCTAGGCTACGAGCTCTATGATTCCTCCGTGTGGTAATTCCATGAGCTTTTCATCCTCCTTCTTGGACTTTGTTTTATGTGTTGACTCACTTAAATGTTGTCCTGTCCTTAAATTACAAGCTGCTTACCTTTCCAGATGACAATGCTGATCTCTTATTTTGACGCGTTGCGATTGCGATGCTTTACAGATGTCCAATGTTCTTCAGGAAGCAAAATGAATTCACATTCAGCCAGTAGATGCAACTTGATGCTCTTGTTTGTGTCGTACATTTGGTGTATCCTTGCTGTGCCTGTGCCTCTCCAAGGTCTTCTTCTTGCTGTGCCTGTGCCTCTCCAAGGTCTTCTTCTTGCTGTGCCTGTGCCTCTCCAAGGTCTTCTTCTTGCTGTGCCTGTGCCTCTCCAAGGTCTTCAGCTGTGGTGGGCATCTTCTTGCAGGACTTGGTCTTGACAGATGTTAAGTGCTTTACATGTGGTGGTTTAGCAAAGGCTGCGATGAGGTGGCTACTTGTCCAGGGTGTACCCCGCCTACCGCCTGAATGCAGCTGAGATAGGCTCCAGCACCACCCGCAACCCCAAAAGGGACAAGCGGTAGAAAATGGATGGATGGATGGGTTTAGCAAAGGCAAGTGTTTGAACTGCACTCTGCTACTTTTGTTGACAACATTGACGTGGTCTTCTCCTCTGCTTGTTGTCCATTCTTGTCTACGGGTTTTGCTTTAAGATGCTAGTTTAAACTTGATGATAAGAACCTTTGTCCAACACCTTTGTATCTAAAGTTGTGTTTTGAAGCCAAATTGTCCGCCTCTCATGGTGATCAGAGACCGTGTAACAACACGGGTGTCTTCCGGGTGAAATCACTCAAATATGAGAAGACAAGAATTGTTTTGAATAATCACTTGACAGCCCTAATAACTAATGTTGCATATTACTTACACGTACTAAAGCATATTACAAAGTATCCAGTGACATCGCTCAATGATCTGCATCTTGATCTTAACTTAATGAATTATTTAAGGAGCGCTGTAAGTGTCTGATCCGTTGGCGGTCCCGTCTTGTAACGTACGTCTGCTCTTATGCCGAAAATATCATTTCAGTTCTTATGTGTCTTGTACATGTTAAGAATGGACAATAATAAAGCTGCTGTCTATTGTGGCCACAACAATGACCACTCCACTTGACCTTAAGGACAGCATAAGTCCATTTCAGGCGGTTAATAATAAATAGGTTAGGGTTTTTGATACTCTTTGTTCTCTGTTTGAGTCAGTTCACTTGATCAAGCCTTTTGTAACGTTGCACACTACAAAATAATACAAAAACTGGTATAGTATCGGATTCATATCGCCATCATTCCCAACTCAAGGCTCCAATATCGGTATCGTATCAGCAGCCCAAAAGTTGTATTGGGACACCCTTGATTACAGTTATTGTGTTTCTTTTGTAGAATATTACTCCTATTAGGATTTTTGAATGTAAACCACTTAGTAATATGACCGCTGTAATGAAATATTACCCGTCTTGGCAGCAGGCATGGCTCACATTTGTGGCCATCAGAAAAGGCATAAAACTCATCTCAACCAATCATGCAATTGACTCGCTGTGGCTACTCCTGACAGGCAAAGGCTGAAAGTGAGACAAGAAAAATGAACAAAAGCCGCTAATAAATTTAGCAGATACCGTATTTTCCAGACTGCTCACTAGATTTTAGGTGAAAAAAAATATTTTCCATATATTAGCCGCACGGGACTATAAGTCGCAGACGTTGTGAAATTAGTTATTTACACAGAAACATTCTGTAAATGTTTATTTACACACCTTAGTTGTTTCCAAACGGTATCTCTAACACGGCAGTAAAACGGCTGATCAACCAAAACAGAAGTTATGGACCCACTGGCTGCGCAAGCTAGCTCTCCAATCAGCTAAACAGACTCCATAACTCCCCAGTGATGTTTTGGTGAATTTACTGAGAAGTTTGTGAAAGTGAAACAATACAAAATGAATGCCATTGTAAGTTAATAATACTAACACAGACACTCGTAAACGTGTTAGCATATTAGCTAATGCAAACAACTTTACATTACAATAGCGCGTACAAATACACATGAAAAAACAGACATCACACATGGGAAGGTTTAGTAACAAATAATTGTTTAGTTGTATTGTAATACTTACAAACGTTGCTTGGAGTGATGAATGAAGAATTCGTACGAGTAGAAACGTTATGGATGACTACGAAACAGCACTTGTAGTTCCGGTTGACAGCTCTAAACAGAAGGGCAATGTAGCGCTGCAGCACGTGCAGTGAGCAAACTCGTCCAAAAGATGGCGCCACAGCACAAACACTTACACACATTTTCAGTGTTTTTTTTTTAATATTGACATTATGGCTGTCAACGAAGAAAAATCCATAAATTAGCTGCACCGTTTTATAAGCCGCAGAGTTCAAATTGTAGGAAAAAATGAGCGGTTTATAGTCCGGAATTTAGGGTACTTCATCTGGATTGTGTACGATGCTTACGTTAGGGGTTTGACTATTGATCCCTGGGGGCCACACTGTGGATTGTACCCTGCAGACAACTTCTCCACTTTGGGATTTTCTGCCATTTGTGAGACTCAAAAACTTGTCACAAAGTGCTTCTCATGTCCATGAAGGATGTCCATGTACATCTGCCTTAGTCCACAGTGGACTCGTCACAGCAGTCCACAGTGGACTCGTCACAGCAGTCCACAGTGGACTCATCACAGCAGTCCACAGTGGACTCGTCACAGCAGTCCACAGTGGACTCGTCACAGCAGTCCACAGTGGACTCGTCACAGCAGTCCACAGTGGACTCGTCACAGCAGTCCACAGTGGACTGGTCACAGCAGTCCACAGTGGACTGGTCACAGCAGTCCACAGTGGACTCGTCACAGCAGTCCACAGTGGACTGGTCACAGTGGACTTGGCAGAGGTGTGAAAGGCATCTCTTTCCACAACCTTCTTTCATTGTTGTCCTGTGCAGAGGCAAAAAGAGAGAGAAGGAGTTGATGGTGGGAAGAGGAAATGGAAAAAATGAGCCCACTCTCTGACTTTTCTCCATCTTGCCTTACGCTCCCTCTGCACCTCCCTTCTCCTCTCTGCTTTTCTACCACCACACCTTTCTCTCTTTCAAAGC
The DNA here is from genome assembly GCF_033978785.1 of Entelurus aequoreus. Classification (NCBI taxonomy): domain Eukaryota; kingdom Metazoa; phylum Chordata; class Actinopteri; order Syngnathiformes; family Syngnathidae; genus Entelurus; species Entelurus aequoreus. The sequence continues at coordinate 74,069,346 of NC_084741.1, read as the reverse complement.
TTTTGGAGCTTCCCAAGTGCATGAAGCAGGAAGGAGGAGATGGAAAATTGGAAATATTATAACTTGGCTTATTGGGAGAGAGGCCAGAAAAAGAAGATTATTGGTTCATTGATTTGTGTTGTGAGCCATTTGCACTTTTGAAAAGACATGATTGTAAAACACACTTTTGAAAAGACATGATTATAGAACACACTTTTGAAAAGACATGATTATAAAACACACTTTTGAAAAGACATGATTATAAAACACACTTTTGAAAAGACATGATTGTAAAACACATTTTTGAAAAGACATGATTATAAAACACACTTTTGAAAAGACATGATTATAAAACACACTTTTGAAAAGACATGATTATAAAACACACTTTTGAAAAGACATGATTGTAAAACACACTTTTGAAAAGACATGATTATAAAACACACTTTTGAAAAGACATGATTGTAAAACACACTTTTGAAAAGACATGATTATAAAACACACTTTTGAAAAGACATGATTATAAAACACACTTTTGAAAAGACATGATTATAGAACACACTTTTGAAAAGACATGATTATAAAACACACTTTTGAAAAGACATGATTATAAAACACACTTTTGAAAAGACATGATTGTAAAACACACTTTTGAAAAGACATGATTATAAAACACACTTTTGAAAAGACATGATTATAAAACACACTTTTGAAAAGACATGATTGTAAAACACACTTTTGAAAAGACATGATTATAAAACACACTTTTGAAAAGACATGATTATAAAACACACTTTTGAAAAGACATGATTATAAAACACACTTTTGAAAAGACATGATTATAAAACACACTTTTGAAAAGACATGATTGTAAAACACACTTTTGAAAAGACATGATTATAAAACACACTTTTGAAAAGACATGATTGTAAAACACATTTTTGAAAAGACATGATTGTAAAACACACTTTTGAAAAGACATGATTATAAAACACACTTTTGAAAAGACATGATTATAAAACACACTTTTGAAAAGACATGATTGTAAAACACACTTTTGAAAAGACATGATTATAGAACACACTTTTGAAAAGACATGATTATAAAACACACTTTTGAAAAGACATGATTGTAAAACACATTTTTGAAAAGACATGATTGTAAAACACACTTTTGAAAAGACATGATTGTAAAACACACTTTTGAAAAGACATGATTATAAAACACACTTTTGAAAAGACATGATTGTAAAACACACTTTTGAAAAGACATGATTATAAAACACACTTTTGAAAAGACATGATTATAAAACACACTTTTGAAAAGACATGATTGTAAAACACACTTTTGAAAAGACATGATTATAAAACACACTTTTGAAAAGACATGATTATAAAACACACTTTTGAAAAGACATGATTATAAAACACACTTTTGAAAAGACATGATTATAAAACACATTTTTGAAAAGACATGATTGTAAAACACACTTTTGAAAAGACATGATTGTAAAACACACTTTTGAAAAGACATGATTGTAAAACACACTTTTGAAAAGACATGATTGTAAAACACACTTTTGAAAAGACATGATTATAAAACACACTTTTGAAAAGACATGATTGTAAAACACACTTTTGAAAAGACATGATTGTAAAACACACTTTTGAAAAGACATGATTATAAAACACACTTTTGAAAAGACATGATTATAAAACACACTTTTGAAAAGACATGATTGTAAAACACACTTTTGAAAAGACATGATTGTAAAACACACTTTTGAAAAGACATGATTGTAAAACACACTTTTGAAAAGACATGATTATAAAACACACTTTTGAAAAGACATGATTATAAAACACACTTTTGAAAAGACATGATTGTAAAACACACTTTTGAAAAGACATGATTGTAAAACACACTTTTGAAAAGACATGATTGTAAAACACACTTTTGAAAAGACATGATTATAAAACACACTTTCACACACACAATTACAATTTCACTTTCAAAGTAAGTGCACCACAGCTAGGTGTGTTTGAGAGAGATATTCATGTCAATAATGTATATATATATATAATATATATGCTCTAGTGCGTGGGAAAAGGATAAAGTGGAACATTATTATTCATTTTGTGGGTTTAGCTTTAAATGAGTAAAACCTCTCCAGGCTGCAAATGAAGGTGGATGATATGTCAGGGGTTCTTATACTGATCCCTGTGGAACACCATATCTATGTTTACACACAATGAATACATACAGTAGACACCCCCCCCCCCCACCCCCACCCCCGCTGATGATAACAATTGTGAATCATACATCAAAAAGCCAACATCTAAACCCTATAACAGTGTTTCCTAGCCGTAGGCGTTCTCCCCCTAAATATACCTGTTCTCCCCCTAAATATACCTGTTGTCCACCTAAATATACCTGTTCTCCCCCTAAATATACCTGTTCTCCCCCTAAATATACCTGTTGTCCACCTAAATATACCTGTTCTCCCCCTAAATATACCTGTTCTCCCCCTAAATATACCTATTCTCCCCCTAAATATACCTGTTCTCCCCCTAAATATACCTGTTGTCCCCCTAAATATACCTGTTGTCCCCCTAAATATACCTGTTCTCCCCCTAAATATACCTATTCTCCCCCTAAATATACCTGTTCTCCCCCTAAATATACCTGTTCTCCCCCTAAATATACCTGTTCTCCCCCTAAATACCTGTTGTCCCCCTAAATATACCTGTTCTCCCCCTAAATATACCTGTTCTCCCCCTAAATACCTGTTATCCCCCTAAATATACCTGTTCTCCCCCTAAATATACCTGTTCTCCCCCTAAATATACCTGTTCTCCCCCTAAATGTACCTGTTCTCCCCCTAAATACCTGTTGTCCCCCTAAATATACCTGTTCTCCCCCTAAATATACCTGTTCTCCCCTTAAATACCTGTTGTCCCCCTAAATATACCTGTTCTCCCCCTAAATATACCTGTTCTCCCCCTAAATATACCTATTCTCCCCCTAAATACCTGTTGTCCCCCTAAATATACCTGTTGTCCCCCTAAATATACCTGTTCTCCCCCTAAATACCTGTTGTCCCCCTAAATATACCTGTTCTCCCCCTAAATATACCTGTTCTCCCCCTAAATACCTGTTGTCCCTCTAAATATACCTGTTCTCCCCCTAAATATACCTGTTCTCCCCCTAAATATACCTATTCTCCCCCTAAATACCTGTTGTCCCCCTAAATATACCTGTTGTCCCCCTAAATATACCTGTTCTCCCCCTAAATATACCTGTTCTCCCCCTAAATACCTGTTGTCCCCCTAAATATACCTGTTCTCCCCCTAAATACCTGTTATCCCCCTAAATATACCTGTTCTCCCCCTAAATATACCTGTTCTCCCCCTAAATACCTGTTGTCCCCCTAAATATACCTATTCTCCCCCTAAATATACCTGTTCTCCCCCTAAATATACCTGTTCTCCCCCTAAATATACCTGTTCTCCCCCTAAATATACCTGTTCTTCCCCTAAATATAGCTGTTCTCCCCCTAAATATACCTATTCTCCCCTAAATATACCTGTTCTCCCCCTAAATATACCTGTACATGCGCTACTCAGCTGTTATACACTTTTCCACCACTTGTGGCAGTAATGACAATATCAAACAAAGTCATATTTTCTCAAGTGCAAAAATGATGACTAAAGTTCTGAAGCTGTTTTTATTTGCACTTTAATTTTTTTGACAGTTTAGTTAAACATTTGTATTATTATTTATTGTTTATTTATTTTAGCACTAAATGATTGTATGTCCAAAAAAATGCATGATTTATTTATGAGTCTCTTCTTATGCAGAATGTATGGCTAGTTATTTTTCTAGTTAGCCTGACCTGAGCCTAAGGTTTATGTGTTAAATAAATTAGAATATTTTGTGGTTAACACATTAACTCATATCATTTGACAAGGTTGTTAATCTGTTAAACTGTAAGTAGGTTAGATATACTAATAACATTTGATTAAAATGAAGAGTTTGAACATTTGAGTGGGTGATGACATTGATTCTTTATATTGACATACTTAAAATCGGTGGCAGGATGTTTTGTTAGGAGCAGCACGGTGGAACAGGGGTTAGTGCATGTGCCTCACAATACAAAGGTCTTGGGTTCGATCCCCGGGTTCTGGGTCTTTCTGAGTGGAGTTTGCATGTTCTCCCTGTGACTGCGTGGGTTCTACTCCGGCTTACTCCCACCTCCAAAGACATGCACCTGGGGATAGGCCCCTCCCACCTCGGTGCCAAGCCAAATTTAGATCTACTTTTGGGAGCAGCGGCTTTAGAAAAAAAAAGTTGGGGGTCCTGGGACAGTTTTTACAGGCTGTTATTGTTGTGGACAACGATTAGCTATGATTGAAAGATAGAACATTCCCTGAGGTGGCCATGGAAACCTTCCTCAGTTTGAGAGAACTGAGCCTCTTCATGGACTATCACATGATGCCAATGTCCCAAAACACCTCCCGGTGGACCTCTTGAGTCGTGCGACTGAAACCCAAGCCCTGTGTGAGCGTCCGTCTTGTGATCTCCATGCAAATCTTCTTGTTGCTGAGACCACTCTCAGCTCTGTTCTTCATTTCTTGTGATCTCCTGCTCAATTTCCCCCAGGGATCAATGAAGTACTTTCTATTCTATTTCTATCTCCAGTCAAATCTTCTTGCTGCTGAGACCACTCTCAGGTCTGGGCCAGTCAAATCCTCTTGCTGCTGAGACCACTCTCAGGTCTGGGCCAGTCAAATCCTCTTGCTGCTGAGACCACTCTCAGGTCTGGGCCAGTCAAATCTTCTTGCTGCTGAGACCACTCTCAGGTCTGGGCCAGTCAAATCCTCTTGCTGCTGAGACCACTCTCAGGTCTGGGCCAGTCAAATCCTCTTGCTGCTGAGACCACTCTCAGGTCTGGGCCAGTCAAATCTTCTTGCTGCTGAGACCACTCTCAGGTCTGGGCCAGTCAAATCCTCTTGCTGCTGAGACCACTCTCAGGTCTGGGCCAGTCAAATCTTCTTGCTGCTGAGACCACTCTCAGGTCTGGGCCAGTCAAATCATCTTGCTGCTGAGACCACTCTCAGGTCTGGGCCAGTCAAATCTTCTTGCTGCTGAGACCACTCTCAGGTCTGGGCCAGTCAAATCTTCTTGCTGCTGAGACCACTCTCAGGTCTGGGCCAGTCAAATCCTCTTGCTGCTGAGACCACTCTCAGGTCTGGGCCAGTCAAATCTTCTTGCTGCTGAGACCACTCTCAGGTCTGGGCCAGTCAAATCTTCTTGCTGCTGAGACCACTCTCAGGTCTGGGCCAGTCAAAAGCTCAATTTGTGTTCTGTTCTTCATTTCTCTGTGGCTAAACATGCAGATTTCTTGTGTCACTAATCCAGTCTTTTTTTGAGAAAAAGTGTTTTCCATGACATCACCATGTGCTAACCAGACGTGGAGTTAGGGTCCAAACTCTTGGTGCATGAAGGAAGTGTGACTGTTCAAGTGCCAAGCTAGAAAAAACAAATAGTCGACTGCATTATTGTAGTTGGACTAGAAGGAGGAGTTTTACTGGAAGGTCTGAGCATATCAAACGTCACAATTATTCTTTTGAATCTTGTATTACATTCTGGCCATCCTTTGTAAATATTGCACACCTAAAGAACCAAACGTGTTGGGGTGTGGAGCGTTAGAAATCTCAAAGCAATCCTAACTTTTGTAGCTGTAACACTCCTCTGGAAAAACCTTCTACAAGCTTTTAGAGTCATTGTGGTCAAGGGTCACTATTTAAGCATGGCTACCATTCTCATTTGAATTTCCAAGTCCAGTACTCAACCGTACTCATTTTCCTTTGTGTGTCTTCATGTGGTAGTAAATGTTAATTGTTCAATAATAAAATATTTTGAACAGTGAGTTTCTCATAATATAACTGTGCCGTGCAGTTATATTGTAAACACAACAAGCGTCTTTTCGTGTCTTTCTTGTCAACACCAACACGGCGTCTAAGTTGAATTGAAAGTTTATGGTCACAACCTTCTACTCTCCAGGTGAGAGACATGATTCATTATCCACAATTAACTTCTACTCTCCAGGCGAGAGACATGATTCATCATCCACAATTAACTTCTACTCTCCAGATGAGAGACATGATTCATCATCCACAATTAACTTCTACTCTCCAGATGAGAGACATGATTCATCATCCACAATTAACTTCTACTCTCCAGGCGAGAGACATGATTCATCATCCACAATTAACTTCTACTCTCCAGATGAGAGACATGATTCATCATCCACAATTAACTTCTACTCTCCAGATGAGAGACATGATTCATCATCCACAATTAACTTCTACTCTCCAGGCGAGAGACATGATTCATCATCCACAATTAACTTTCACCAACGTTGACAGTAATGATAATCTAACTAGTGAGCAACTGAATACCTTTACAGCCAAACAAGAGGAGTTAGCGGATTTAGTTGAAAAACAATTATTGAAAAGTTATGACTGCAACAGAGCAGTCTGGATGAAAAAAGGTGAGAAGTGTTCAAAATTCTTTTTAAATATCCAAACAAAAAATCGTTCTAAAAAGAACATTTCCAAGCTTATTAAAACAAATGGAAAGGTATTGGATACACACACCACATTGTTGAAAGAAATGGAAAATTACTTTAAAAACATTTTTTCTAATCCAGTAATCCCTCCTGAAACTACAACTTTTTTTCCAGAAAATTATGAAAGAAAATTGAATTCGGAAGAAAGCCATTCATGTGAAGGCCTCATTAGAGAGGAAGAACTTGTGGAAGCTGTTAAATCTTTTCATCCAGGGAAAACCCCAGGATTAGATGGAATACCTATTGAGGTTTATCAAGTATTTTATGAAGATCTTAAGAAACCATTACTTTCTAGTTTTAATTACTCATATGAGACAGGTTTTTTGTCCAACACTCAAACAGAAGGTCTTATTTCCTTATTATTGAAACAGGAAATAAATGGTCAGTATAAAGACCCAGTTCATCTAAAAAATTGGAGACCAATAACACTGCAGTGTTATGATGCTAAAATCCTGGCAAAATGTTTGGCTACACGACTTAAGTCTGTTTTGTCAAATATTATTCACCAAGATCAATCAGGCTTCCTACAAGGAAGAAATATAGGAAACAATATTACACAGTTATTAGAAATTATAGAGAATTATAATATGGAAAATAAAAGAGGATTAATTTTTGTAGCCGACCTGGAGAAGGCTTTTGACAAAATTAGCTTGGATTTTATTTGTAAAAGCTTAGTTTTTTTCAATTTTGGCAACTCCGTATTACACTGGATCAAGACGCTATATAATAAAACTAATTGTAGAATTATCAATAATGGATACATCTCTGGGACAATACCTCTATTAAGAGGTCTAAAACAAGGGTGCCCTTTGTCTCCATACTTATTTATTATTGCTATGGAAATATTGGCGATTAAAGTTAGATTGAATAAAAATATTGAAGGGCTCAGTAATAATAATATTGAAAGTAAAATAACAATGTATGCAGACGATACAAGCTTCTTTATAAGCCCCAATCCTCATTGTCTGCAAAACCTTCTTGATCTTTTGGACATATTTTCACAGCAATCTGGGCTTAAGCTAAATTATGATAAATGTAAAATATTAAGGATCGGAAATCTAAAGGGAACGTCCTTTCGAATGGAATGCAAAGTGCCTGTTTTGTGGACAGATGGACCAGTTAACATACTTGGTGTTGTTGTCCCAGAGGACCTGGAAGATCTAGGCTCAGAAAATTATGATAATCGACTAAGAAAGCTGGATAAAATTATGCAATTATGGAAAGGGAAATCCTTAACCTTGTATGGTAAAATATCTATTGTCAACTCGTTAATTATTCCTCAATTTATTTATTTGTTTTTGTCATTACCAACTCCATCACAAAACTTTTTTAATATTTATGAGCGGAGGGTCTTCGATTTTGTCTGGGACGGCAAACCAGAAAGGATTAAAAGAAAGGTTTTGTACAATGAATATGAATATGGGGGCTTGAAACTTCTCAACCTTGAAGCTATGTGTCTGTCTTTAAAAGCATCAATTGTTCCAAAGATGTATTTAAACACTGAGTGGTACACAAGTGTCCTGTTGGACAGAAAACATGTATTGTATCAAAAGAAATTGTATCCTTTTTTACAAGTGATCCCCTCCCAGAGAGTCTGCTGGGAAACATGGCGGGGTTCATAAAGGAAACAATCCACTCATGGTGGTGTTTTCAATTTTATGTACCAGAAAAAAGAGATGATATTTTGCAGCAAATAATATGGATGAAGTCTAATATTGTAATAGATGGAAAGCCTTTCTTTTGGAAAAATATGTTTGAAAGAGGAATCATTTTTGTCAATGACATTATCAATGAGAATGGAAAAATTATGAAATATGATGAATTTACAACTATGTATGGTGATGCTTGCTCAAGCGTTTTCATTTAATCAACTAACTGGAGTCATTGGGAAAAGATGGAAACAAATTAATTATGGAACTACTAAATTATTAGTTTGTAAGCCCTTAATAAGAAATTCTAGTTGGCAAAAAGGAACTAAAATAAATAGAAAAATATATAAGTTTTATTTAATAAAGAAATCTTTGAAGGCTGCCTCATACAACACAAATGGAAAATGGGAGGACTTTTTTGACTGCCCGTTGCCGTGGGATGCAATATTCAAATTAATCTACAAAACCACTATCGATGTGCAAAATCGTTATTTTCAAATTAAAACTATTTATAACTTCCTACCCACGGGAAAAATGTTAAAAATATGGAATATGACAGAGTCAGATGATTGCCGTTTTTGTTGTCAGGAGCCTGAATCCACCCTGCATTTGTTTTGGTATTGTCATATTGTGTCTTCATTTTGGGTGGAAGTTGAAAAAATGTGTTTAAAGATTGGTTTGTTTATGAAGCTTGATGTGGTTTCTGTTATTTTAGGAGAGTTCATTGACAATCATGATTTAGTCAATTTAATTATAGTACTCGGTAAAAGGTTTATTTTTAAGGCAAAAAACAGATATTCACTTAGTATTTCTTTCTTTAAAACATTTATTCAGTATTTTTTAACTTTAGAAAATTATATGGTTCAAAACGATAATGATGCCAAAAAACATAAAAAAAGATGGGAAGTCCTCAAAGGCTTATTTTGAAAATGTAATTTTGTTTATATATGATATGCAATCTGTTGTTGTATTCCCTATTTGAAGTGTACATAAATGAAGGTATGTCGACTTGGATGTGATGTGGACTGTACATGGGTGCTTAATTTGAAAATGTATTTTTGTTTGTGGATTGTATGCAACCTGTTGTGTTCCCTGGTTTTTGGTGTACATGGGTGAAGGTGTGTGTTGCTGAGCCCGATCTGGACGTAATCTGAACTGGACCTGGTTTTAAGAACCCTTTTGAACAATCTGATTTTATTGACAATCCGGTCTGGTGAAGTTAAGGTCCTTTGTTTGTTTTGTTTGAAAGTAAAACAAATTTAAAAACAATTACATAAAAAATAGTGATTAGTGAAAATGTTAGTGGACCAGCACCACACACAATCATGTGTGCTCTAAAGACTGTATCCCTTGCAGACTGTATTGTTCTATACTGTAGGAACCAGAAGTTGTTGTTTTTTTAATAACAGAAAGAGACAGCTCCTTTTGTGTAAATGAGTGTGGATGAGTGTGAATGGGGGAGGGAGGGTTTTCTTGGGTTGATGCACTAATGGTAAGTGTATCTTGTGTTTTTTTTTAAATGTTGTTTGAAATAAAAAAAATAAAATAAAAAAAATAAAATAAAAAATAAAAAAATAAATAAAAAACTTTCACCAACGTTGAGGTGATGCAGCAGATCAATATGTCCGTATGAGTTAGTTAGCTTTCTGTGATCACTAAAAGTAGTTCCTCAGCGTTAGCGCCTATAATGACAATATCGCTATTGAGGTCACAAGATGTAAACGGAGTATTGTTGGCCATCTTAGATGATTACAAATTAGAATGCATAAAAAAATGTGTGTTCTTGTGAATGATTTTTTTTCGTCTTTTGCTGAGCCCGACAAAGTGTTTCCAGTCGTTACTTGCCATATCGTGCTTCACATATTGCAGCTTTACTACCGTGCAGGTTTTCCTATTTTCAAAGCATATTCTACCTATTTTTCAAAGAAGTGTAAACTATTTGTTTCTTACACGTGTTACACTGCAGTATACGTCCAATACTGTGAGTGTTGTACTCGCATCTTAGTTATCATTTTGAAGGTGTTCAAGTCGCCATGTAAAATTGCTAATGCTAATCAGTGGCATGAATAGGACATATCCAATGTAAGTTAGCATCGAGCTAGCGCAGTTTGAAATGTGAAGCCTTACTGTACTTTGGAACGCTTTCTCTCAGGCATACTTTGTTGTTGGCATGGAGGGGCAGTCCGACTTGAGTGCTTGTTTACTCGCCAAGTACTTAAGCCGGTGCCAAGTCTGCAACTGAACTGCCAAGTATGAAAATATTGTACTGTTTGATTCAACATGATCATTACCCGGTATCAGCCAATTTGGTGGCTTGATATAAAAGCAAGAAATGATAAATATACTCAAAAGGTTGGAATGTGATTTGTGTAAGTCTTGGATTGAAAAGTGTTCCTCCTCCCTTCAGCCTGTGGCGACAAGCAGTGGGGTCCACGCTGCGGTCAGCAGTGCAAGTGCAAGAACGGCGCCCTGTGCGATCCGGGCAAGGGGGCGTGTCAGTGCCCGCCGGGCTACATCGGACGCTACTGCGAGGAAGCCTGTCCCGCCGGCACCTTCGGCAAGAACTGTGTGCAGAAGTGCAAGTGTGGGACGGGAGGAAGGTGCGATAAAGCCAGCGGGGAGTGCTCGTGCCGCGACACTTTCACCGGCACCTTGTAAGAAATATTTTTATATACTCTACTTTTTAACACACCATTTTTATACACTGAATGTTTGTATACGGAATTTTTTTACACTGGATTTTAAAACGCTGACAATTTTTACACTACATTTTTATACGTTGAAATAATTTTTTACACTGATTTTTTATATACTGAATTTTTTAACACTGAATTTTTATATACTGACAATTTTTACACAACATTTTTATGAATTGAAATATTTTTTTATATACTGAAGTTTTTAACACTGAATTTTTTACACAAAATTTTTATACACTGAAATATTTTTACACTGATTTTTTATACACTGAATTTTTTTAAGACTGAATTTTTATACGCTGAATTTTTTTTACAGATTTTTTTATGTACTGACAATTTGTACACAAAATTCTTATAGATTGAAATAATTTTTTTACACTGACATTTTTATAATCTTAATTTTTATACACTGATTTTTTTACACTGAATTTGAAAACACTACATTTTTAAACACACATTTTGTTCATTGAGATTGTCAGCATAATTTGATGTCCAAAAAAAAATTCAGTTCACAAAATTCAAACGCAAAAAATTCAGTTATATCAATTTAGTGTTTAATAGAAGCTTTCGTAATTAATACACAAATTAAACTCCATACAGGAAGTCGATCATATCGATTTCCGTCAGCCATTTTTTGGCCAAAATCTTTGTACTTTAGCAAGTGAGTTAAAATGACAGCTGCCAGACATGCGGGCGATGATCAATTGCGAAGGAATGTTGCCTACCAATGTGGGCATGGTGCCAAACTGGGGTTTGCCACAAATGTTCAACATTTATAACCCGGCTCCACAAATTCACATCTTGATCAGAATTGGTACAAATGCAATAACACCCTAAAGTGTTCAATCAGTCAGTAGCTATTTGTGGTGGGCGGAGCCTGGCGGCAAACGCTGCTACTCGCCATCAAACTATCATTACTGATGATCACATGTCTATACTGATGATCACATGTCTATACTGATGATCACATGTCTATACTGATGATCACATGTCTATACTGATGATCACATGTCTATACTGATGATCACATGTCTATACTGATGATCACATGTCTATACTGATGATCACATGTCTATACTGATGATCACATGTCTATACTGATGATCACATGTCTATACTGATGATCACATGTCTATACTGATGATCACATGTCTATACTGATGATCACATGTCTATACTGATGATCACATGTCTATACTGATGATCACATGTCTATACTGATGATCACATGTCTATACTGATGATCAGATGTCCATACTGATGATCAGATGTCTATACTGATGATCACATGTCTATACTGATGATCACATGTCTATACTGATGATCAGATGTCCATACTGATGATCAGATGTCTATACTGATGATCACATGTCTATACTGATGATCACATGTCTATACTGATGATCACATGTCTATACTGATGATCACATGTCTATACTGATGATCACATGTCTATACTGATGATCACATGTCTATACTGATGATCACATGTCTATACTGATGATCACATGTCTATACTGATGATCACATGTCTATACTGATGATCAGATGTCTATACTGATGATCACATGTCTATACTGATGATCAGACATCATTACTGATGATCAGATGTCTATACTGATGATCACATGTCTATACTGATGATCACATGTCTATACTGATGATCACATGTCTATACTGATGATCACATGTCTATACTGATGATCACATGTCTATACTGATGATCACATGTCTATACTGATGATCACATGTCTATACTGATGATCACATGTCTATACTGATGATCACATGTCTATACTGATGATCACATGTCTATACTGATGATCACATGTCTATACTGATGATCACATGTCTATACTGATGATCAGATGTCCATACTGATGATCACATGTCTATACTGATGATCACATGTCTATACTGATGATCACATGTCTATACTGATGATCAGATGTCTATACTGATGATCACATGTCTATACTGATGATCACATGTCTATACTGATGATCAGATGTCTATACTGATGATCACATGTCTATACTGATGATCACATGTCTATACTGATGATCAGATGTCTATACTGATGATCAGATATCTATACTGATGATCACATGTCTATACTGATGATCAGATGTCTATACTGATGATCAGATATCTATACTGATGATCACATGTCTATACTGATGATCAGATGTCATTACCAACTGATTCAAAGCTTTCACGTTGGAGTCTGAGCATGACTACAAGCTGATGTCGCCCCCCTGTGGTGGAAAAGGATAACTCCATTCCACAAGCTCCTATGGTGGTGGAAGGTTTGAGCGGGAGTCAGGAGTTAGGGTTAGTGACGTGACTGGGTTAGGGTTAGTGACGTGACTGCATGCGTCAGTTTAGGGTTAGGGTTAGTGACGTGACTGGGTTAGGGTTAGTGACGTGACTGGGTTAGGGTTAAGGTTAGGGTTAGTGACGTGACTGGGTTAGGGTTAAGGTTAGGGTTAGTGACGTGACTGGGTTAGGGTTAAGGTTAGGGTTAGTGCGTCAGGCCTGCTTCTCGCAGCTGTCATCATTTGAATTAGTCGTGTGAGTGAGCATCTTTTAGTTTATTTCCAACACAAAGTCACAATTCTACGTGTACGAAAAAACCCAAAGTTGATTATAAAGTAGAAGAAGATGAAGTTGTATTATATTCTTTGTTTTGTCCTCAGTTGTGAGAAGGTGTGCTCCAGGAAGTGTCCAGCGCGATGTCCCTGTCAGCATGGAGGCATCTGCAGGGGCAAAGGGGTGTGTGCATGTCCTCCTGGATGGACGGTACGCTTGAAATACACTTGCAATCTTTACCATTCCACTTTGCTCCCAATGAGACTAAACTAAATCAATGTTCTTACCCAAATCAAACAGTCCAAGGTCAATTGGAGTCATTAAACTTGGACATCTTTTCCTCTCTGAAGGGTTCCGTCTGCACGGAGTTTTGTCCTGAGGGACGCTACGGAGCCAACTGTGCCCAGGAATGTGTCTGCCACAATGGAGGAAAATGTCACCCTGAGACTGGACACTGCAAATGTGCCAAAGGTTTTACTGGGAACAGGTGTGTAAAGTTGTGTGTACACACTATAATGTCAACTAAATGTGTACCTAATGTGTAAAGTTGTGTGTACACACTATAATATGTCAACTAAATGTGTACCTAATGTGTAAAGTTGTGTGTACACACTATAATATGTCAACTAAATGTGTACCTAATGTGTAAAGTTGTGTGTACACACTATAATATGTCAACTAAATGTGTACCTAATGTGTAAAGTTGTGTGTACACACTATAATATGTCAACTAAATGTGTACCTAATGTGTATAGTTGTGTGTACACACTAATATGTCAACTAAATGTGTACCTAATGTGTAAAGTTGTGTGTACACACTATAATATCAACTAAATGTGTACCTAATGTGTAAAGTTGTGTGTACACACTATAATATGTCAACTAAATGTGTACCTAATGTGTATAGTTGTGTGTACACACTATAATGTCAACTAAATGTGTACCTAATGTGTAAAGTTGTGTGTACACACTATAATATGTCAACTAAATGTGTACCTAATGTGTATAGTTGTGTGTACACACTATAATATGTCAACTAAATGTGTACCTAATGTGTATAGTTGTGTGTACACACTATAATGTCAACTAAATGTGTACCTAATGTGTATAGTTGTGTGTACACACTATAACAGGGGTCACCAACCTTTTTGAAACCAAGAGCTACTTCTTGGGTACTGATTAATGCGAAGGGCTACCAGTTAGATACACACTTAAATAAATTGCCAGAAGTAGCCAATTTGCTCAATTCCCCTTTAACTCTGTTATTATTAATAATTAATGATATTTATCTTTGTGGAAACACTGATCATCTTAATGATTTCTCACAATAAATATAAATAGAAACAGATAAATATCAATATGCAACACTTTATTTTTATATTTTCTCTAAGTGCACATTTTTCAAATTGAACATTTTCAAATGATCACTTCTAAGACAGTCTTGTGAAATCACAATATCCCATTTAAACTAGCTAGCCACTAACATTTTTGAACAAATCATGAATTACTTTGCACCATGTTTGTACAAATAATAACTCATGTAAAATACAAAAGTCAACTCTCAAATTTTTAAATCATGTCACACTTTGAACTGGACACCAAATCTGTTTTCTGTTTCTTTGTCAGTTAGTGGGAAGCCTGGCATTGCATGCTGTTAACTAGTGTGTTGTACTCTGGTGTGTAACTTGACACTGCAACTCTGAGTGAGTCTTGCAGATGTGCATCAGTGAGGCGTGTTCTGTGTTTGTTCTTGATGAAGTTCATGTCAGAAAAGGCTGATTCACAAAGATAAGATTTTTCCTCATTGTTTGCGGAACCTTCTTAATCTTTTGGACATATTTTCACAGCAATCTGGCCTTAAGCTTAATTATGATAAATGTAAAATGTTAAGGATCGGAAATCTAAAGGGAACGTCCTTTCGAATGGAATGCAAAGTGACTGTTTTGTGAACAGATGGACCAGTTAACATACTTGGTGTTGTTGTCCCAGAAAATCTGGAAGATCTAGGCTCAGTAAATTATGATAATCGACTAAG
Source organism: Entelurus aequoreus (assembly GCF_033978785.1). Taxonomy (NCBI): domain Eukaryota; kingdom Metazoa; phylum Chordata; class Actinopteri; order Syngnathiformes; family Syngnathidae; genus Entelurus; species Entelurus aequoreus. Next base: position 74,053,758 of record NC_084741.1, on the reverse strand, counting down.
AAAGCTGGACAAAAGTATGCAATTATGGAAAGGGAAATCCCTAACCTTGTATGGTAAAATGTCTATTGCCAACTTGTTAATTATTCCTCAATTTATTTATTTGTTTTTGTCATTACCAGCTCCATCACAAAACTTTTTTAAGATTTATGAGCGGAGGGTCTTCGATTTTGTCTGGAACGGCAAACCAGAAAAGATTAAAAGAAAGGTTTTGTACAAAGAGTATGAATATGGGGGCTTGAAACTTCTCAACCTTGAAGCTATGTGTCTGTCTTTAAAAGCATCAATTGTTCCAAAGATGTATTTAAACATTGAGTGGTACACAAATGTCCTGTTGGACAAAAAACATGTACTGTATCAAAAGAAATTGTATCCTTTTTTACAAGTGATCCCCTCCCAGAGAGTCTGCTGGGAAACATGGCGGGGTTCATAAAGGAAACAATCCACTCATAGTGGTGTTTTCAATTTTATGTGCCAGAAAAAAGAGACGATATTTTGCAGCAGTTAATATGGATGAACTCTAATATTGTAATAGATGGAAAGCCTTTCTTTTGGAAAAATATGTTTGAAAGAGGAATCATTTTTGTCAATGATATTATCAATGAGAATGGTAAGATTATGAAGTATGATGAATTTAGAGCTATGTATGGTGATGCTTGCTCAAGCTTTTCATTTTATCAACTAACTGGAGTAATTGGGAAAAGATGGAAACAAATAATTAATTATGGAACTACTAAATTATTAGTTTGTAAACCTCTAATAAGAAATTCTAGTTGGCAAAAAGGAACTAAAATAAATAGAAAAATATATAATTTTTATTTAATAAAGAAATCTTTGAAGGCTGCCTCATACAACACAAATGGAAAATGGGAGGACTTTTTTGACTGCCCGTTGCCATGGGATGCCATATTCAAACTAATCTATAAAACCACTATCGATGTGCAAAATCGTTATTTTCAAATTAAAATGATTTATAACTTCTTACCCACAGGGAAAATGTTAAAATTATGGAATATGACAGAGTCAGATGATTGCCCATTTTGTTGTCAGGAGCCTGAATCCACCCTGCATTTGTTTTGGTATTGTCATATTGTGTCTTTGTTTTGGGTGGAAGTTGAAAAAATGTGTTTAAGGATTGGTTTGTTTATGAAGCTTAATGTGGTTTCTGTTATTTTAGGAGAGTTCATTGACAATCATGATTTAGTCCATTTAATTATAGTACTCGGTAAAAGGTTTATTTTTAAGGCCAAAAACAGATATTCACTTAGTATTACTTTCTTTAAAACATTTATTCAGTATTTTCTAACTTTAGAAAGTTACATGGTTGAAAACGATAATGATGCCAAAAAACATTAAAAAAAAGATGAGAAGTCCTCAAAGGCTTATTTTGAAAGTATAATTATGTTTATAGATGATATGATATCTGTTGTTGTGTTCCCTAATTTGAGTGACCTGGACATAATCTGGACTGTACATAAATGCTTATTTTGAAAATGTAATTTTGTTTATAAATTATATGCAATCTGTTGTGTTCCCTAATTTTTTTCTGTGTACATGAATGAAGGTGTGTGTTGCTGAGTCCGACTTGGACATTATCTGGACTGGGCCTGGTTTAAAAAACCCTTTAAACAAATCTAATTTCATTGACAACCTGGTCTGTTGAAGATAAGGCCCTTTTTTTAAAAATAAAATAAAATAAGATAAATAAATAAAAAACATTTTCTTGGATAAAAAAGAAAGTAAAACAATATAAAAATAATTACATAAAAAATAGTAATTAATGAAAATGTTAGTGGACCAGCAGCCTATACAATCATGTGTGCTTCAGGGCCTGTGTCCCTTGCAGATGTGTTGTCTATGTTGTGTTCAGGGACTGTGTCCCTTGCAGATGTGTTGTCTATGTTGTGGGAACCAGAATATTGGTAGCAGAAAGAAATAACCCCTTTTGTGTGAGTGGGTGTGGATGAGTGTGCATGGGGGAGGTTGTTTGGGTTGATGCACTGATTGAAAGTGTATATTGTGTTTTTTCTATGTAGATTTAATTATTTTTATTTATTTTATTTATTTATTTATTTATTTATTTATTTATTTTATTTTATTTTTTTTTAAATTTTTTTTTTTTTTTTTAGAACAGGCCCGCAGGCGACTCATCTGGTCCTTACGGGCGACCTGGTGCCCGCGGGCACCACGTTGGTGACCACTGCACTATAATATGTCAACTAAATGTGTACCTGATTGATTGAGACTTTTGGTGTTAAATGATCTAAAAAAGCTAGCATGCGTCAAGTAGCAAAATATATTTCTCTGAGGTGTGTACCTGAATCATTTCTTCTAAATGCTAGCATGCATACCAAATTATAACGGAGGCCTACAAAAGTACATTTTTAAAAATGCTAGCATATTAATGTTGGTATGCTAACAGATGTCAGGTGACAAAATATATGACGCTGAGATGCATACCTTCAAAATGATCAAAAAGTTAGCATGCTAATTTATTAGCATGCTAATGATTGTGCCCACAAGTTATTAAAAAATGATCTAGTTTCTCTTTGTACACCCCTGATATAAACATTGATTGTACAATGAAATCATAACACTGTATTGAATATAAATCATTGAATAATCCCAGAGGGGAAATTCAGATTTTCAGCACTAAATTGATAATATAAAACATTGAAAAATACGATGTAAAAAATAAAGATTATGTGATTTCTGTTTTGCTAAATTTGCGCATGAAAAAAATAGATACATTGAGAAAAAGAAAAAAAAAGTTTTGCAACATTGCAAAGTGCTGGGTGTTGTTGACACTTCATACAAAAAGGTCATAAACATTATGTCAACAATGTATTGCATCTCTCATGATACAGTACCAATACTGTATTGCATCTCTCATGATACAGTACCAATACTGTATTGCATCTCTCATGATACAGTACCAATACTGTATTGCATCTCTCATGATACAGTACCAATACGCTAACATTTGATATCCATGCTGTCTGCTCAAAATGTATCATATTTGATTCAAAATGATCGTGTATTTGATGATTGCTATGTTTGTGACTGGTACACCTCAGGTGCAGCGAGGAGTGTGCGGTGGGCAGGTACGGCCAGGACTGCCAGGGCGTGTGCGACTGTGCTAACGGCGCTCGCTGCTACAACATCGACGGAGGCTGCCTGTGCGAGCCCGGCTTCAGCGGCCCCAACTGCCAGGACAGGATGTGCACTCACGGCAAATACGGCATGCACTGCGAGCGCACCTGTCTCTGCCAGGACCAGCACACACTCAGGTGAGGGCCAAGTGGGCGGGGCTTCATCGGACACACTACTACTACACTACTGTATTTAATGTTGTCATTATGGTGGTACTTAATGAATACTTAGGTCTACTACACTACTGTATTTAATGTTGTCATTATGGTGGTACTTAATGAATACTTAGGTCTACTACACTACTGTATTTAATGTTGTCATTATGGTGGTACTTAATGAATACTTAGGTCTACTACACTACTGTATTTAATGTTGTCATTATGGTGGTACTTAATGAATACTTAGGTCTACTACACTACTGTATTTAATGTTGTCATCATGGTGGTACTTAATGAATACTTAGGTCTACTACACTACTGTATTTAATGTTGTCATTATGGTGGTACTTAATGAATACTTAGGTCTACTACACTACTGTATTTAATGTTGTCATTATGGTGGTACTTAATGAATACTTAGGTCTACTACACTACTGTATTTAATGTTGTCATTATGGTGGTACTTAATGAATACTTAGGTCTACTACACTACTGCATTTAATGTTGTCATTATGGTGGTACTTGATGAATACTTAGGTCTACTACACTACTGTATTTAATGTTGTCATTATGGTGGTACTTAATGAATACTTAGGTCTACTACACTACTGTATTTAATGTTGTCATTATGGTGGTACTTAATGAATACTTAGGTCTACTACACTACTGTATTTAATGTTGTCATTATGGTGGTACTTAATGAATACTTAGGTCTACTACACTACTGTATTTAATGTTGTCATTATGGTGGTACTTAATGAATACTTAGGTCTACTACACTACTGTATTTAATGTTGTCATTATGGTGGTACTTAATGAATACTTAGGTCTACTACACTACTGTATTTAATGTTGTCATTATGGTGGTACTTAATGAATACTTAGGTCTACTACACTACTGTATTTAATGTTGTCATGATGGTGGTACTTAATGAATACTTAGGTCTACTACACTACTGTATTTAATGTTGTCATTATGGTGGTACTTAATGAATACTTAGGTCTACTACACTACTGTATTTAATGTTGTCATTATGGTGGTACTTAATGAATACTTAGGTCTACTACACTACTGCATTTAATGTTGTCATTATGGTGGTACTTGATGAATACTTAGGTCTACTACACTACTGTATTTAATGTTGTCATTATGGTGGTACTTAATGAATACTTAGGTCTACTACACTACTGTATTTAATGTTGTCATTATGGTGGTACTTAATGAATACTTAGGTCTACTACACTACTGTATTTAATGTTGTCATTATGGTGGTACTTAATGAATACTTAGGTCTACTACACTACTGTATTTAATGTTGTCATTATGGTGGTACTTAATGAATACTTAGGTCTACTACACTACTGTATTTAATGTTGTCATTATGGTGGTACTTAATGAATACTTAGGTCTACTACACTACTGTATTTAATATTAATAAGCCTAGTGGTTAGAGTGTCCCCCCTGAGGGGGTATGTGGTGAGTTCAAAGTCATACCAAAGTCTGTAAAAATGAGCTCCCTGCTTGGCACTCAGCATCAAGGCTTGGAATTGGGGGTTAAATCACCAAAATGACTCACTGCTCCCCTCACCTCCCAGGGGGTGAACAAGGGAATGTGTCAAATGCAGAGGTTGATTTCACCACACCTGTGTGTGTGTGTGTGTGTGTGTGTGTGTGTGTGTGTGTGTGTGTGTGTGTGTGTGTGTGTGTGTGTGTGTGTGTGTGTGGTGTGTGTGTGTGTGTGTGTGTGTGTGTGTGTGTGTGTGTGTGTGTGTGTGTGTGTGTGTGTGTGTGTGTGTGAGTGTGTGTGTGTGTGTGTGTGTGTGTGTGTGTGTGTGTGTGTGTGTGTGTGTGTGTGTGTGTGTGTGTGTGTGTGTTTTAATTTTACATGACACCATTGTGCTGTACATCAACATGGAGGTCAAATGAGACATAAGATATCAACATGGAGGTCAAATGAGACATAAGACATCAACATGGAGGTCAAATGAGACATAAGACATCAACATGGAGGTCAAATGAGACATAAGACATTAACATGGAGGTCAAATGAGACATAAGACATTAACATGGAGGTCAAATGAGACATAAGACATCAACATGGAGGTCAAATGAGACATAATAAGATATCAACATGGAGGTCAAATGAGACATAAGACATCAACATGGAGGTCAAATGAGACATAATAAGATATCAACATGGAGGTCAAATGAGACATAAGACATTAACATGGAGGTCAAATGAGACATAATAAGATATAAACATAGAGGTCAAATGAGACATACTGCAACAACATGGAAGTCAAATGAGACATAAGACATCAACATGGAGGTCAAATGAGACATAAGATATCAACATGGAGGTCAAATGTGACATAAGACATCAACATGGAGGTCAAATGAGACATAAGACATCAACATGGAGGTCAAATGAGACATAAGAAATCAACACGTAGGTCAAATGAGACATAAGACATAAACATGTAGGTCAAATGAGACATAAGATATCAACACGGAGGTCAAATGTGACATAAGACATCAACACGGAGGTCAAATGAGACATAAGACATCAACATGGAGGTCAAATGAGACATAAGATATCAACATGGAGGTCAAATGAGGCATAAGACATCAACACGGAGGTCAAATGAGACATAAGACATCAACATGGAGGTCAAATGAGACATAAGATATCAACATGGAGGTCAAATGAGACATAAGACATCAACACGGAGGTCAAATGTGACATAAGACATCAACACGGAGGTCAAATGAGACATAAGACATCAACATGGAGGTCAAATGAGACATAAGATATCAACATGGAGGTCAAATGAGACATAAGACATCAACACGGAGGTCAAATGAGACATAAGACATCAACATGGAGGTCAAATGAGACATAATATCTTATTTGACCTCAACACGGAGGTCAAATGAGACACAAGACATCAACACGGAGGTCAAATGAGACATAAGACATCAACACGGAGGTCAAATGAGAAATAAGACATCAGCACGTAGGTCAAATGAGACATAAGGCATCAACATGGAGGTTAAATGAGAAATAAGACATCAACACGTAGGTCAAATGAGATATAACAAATCGACATGGAGGTCAAATGAGATATAACAAATCGACATGGAGGTCAAATGAGACATTAGATATAAACACGGAGGTGAAATGAGACATAAGATATCAACATGGAGGTCAAATGAGACATAAGACATGAAGATGGAGGTGAAATGAGACATAAGATATCAACATGAAGGTCAAATGAGATATAAGACATGAAGATGGAGGTGAAATGAGACATAAGACATGAAGATGGAGGTGAAATGAGACATAAGACATGAAGATGGAGGTGAAATGAGACATAAGACATGAAGATGGAGGTGAAATGAGACATAAGACATGAAGATGGAGGTGAAATGAGACATAAGACATGAAGATGGAGGTGAAATGAGACATAAGACATGAAGATGGAGGTGAAATGAGACATAAGACATGAAGATGGAGGTGAAATGAGACATAAGTTATCAACTTGGCTGTTGTCTTTCAGCTGCCACCCGATGAAAGGCGAGTGCACGTGCCAAGCAGGCTGGGCGGGGCTATACTGCAACGAAACCTGCGCCCACGGTTTCTATGGCAACGGCTGCCAAGAGCCTTGCCTGTGTGTCAATGGCGGCGTGTGCGATGGCGCCAGCGGACGATGCCAGTGTACACCTGGATATATGGTATCATTATTTCATACATTGAATAACAATGCCAGTGTACACCTGGATATATGGTATCATTATTTCATACATTGAATAACAATGCCAGTGTACACCTGGATATATGGTATCATTATTTCATACATTGAATAACAATGCCAGAGTACACCTGGATATACAGTGATGATGATGTCATTATTTCATACATTGAATAACAATGCCAGTGTACACCTGGATATACAGTGATGATGATGTCATTATTTCATACATTGAATAACAATGCCAGAGTACACCTGGATATACAGTGATGATGATGTCATTTTTTCATACATTGAATAATTTATTGAAAAAAACAAACACAACTTGATTAAATGATATTTAATGAAAATATGACTACTTATTCTTAGTTTAAAGAACACGTTGTCCTTGTTTCAAGGGAAATAAATAATTATTTTTCATTTTTTAAATTCCAACATATCTGTAAAGTTGTCCATTGTGTGTCAAATAAAACATATCCATTATTTAGAATGATATTTGACTATGTAACTCATTTATTGACAATTGATTTAAATGTGGAATGTTTTTGTTATTGAGGTCATTATTATAGTTCACAATGGAAAATTATTATAGTTCACAATGGACAATTATTATAGTTCACAATGGACAATTATTATAGTTCACAATGCACAATTATTATAGTTCACAATGCACAATTATTATAGATCACAATGGACAATTATTATAGTTCACAATGGACAATTATTATAGTTCACAATGGAAAATTATTATAGTTCACAATGGACAATTATTATAGTTCACAATGGACAATTATTATAGTTCACAATGGACAATTATTAGAGTTCACAATGCACAATTATTATAGTTCACAGTGGACAATTATTATAGTTCACAATGCACAATTATTATAGTTCACAATGCACAATTATTATAGTTCACAATGGACAATTATTATAGTTCACAATGGACAATTATTATAGTTCACAATGGACAATTATTATAGTTCACAATGCACAATTATTATAGTTCACAATGGACAATTATTATAGTTCACAATGGACAATTATTAGAGTTCACAATGCACAATTATTATAGTTCACAATGGACAATTATTATAGTTCACAATGCACAATTATTATAGTTCACAATGCACAATTATTATAGTTCACAATGCACAATTATTATAGTTCACAATGGACAATTATTATAGTTCACAATGCACAATTATTATAGTTCACAATGCACAATTATTATAGTTCACAATGGACAATTATTATAGTTCACAATGGACAATTGGGGGGATTGTTTGTCATATAAAAGAGTTTCTATATATACTAAATAGATTTCACTGTTGGCACCTCATTCAAATGTGAAATAACACTTAAGTGAATGAATGAATTGTGTACATGTATGTAGATAGTGTACGTGTATGTAGATAGTGTACATGTATGTAGATAGTGTACATGTATGTAGATTGTGTACGTGTATGTAGATAGTGTACAAGTATGTAGATTGTGTACATGTATGTAGATAGTGTACATGTATGTAGATAGTGTACATGTATGTAGATTGTGTACGTGTATGTAGATAGTGTACATGTATGTAGATAGTGTACATGTATGTAGATAGTGTACATGAATGTAGAGAGTGTACAAGTATGTAGATAGTGTACATGTATGTAGATAGTGTACGTGTATGTAGATAGTGTACATGTATGTAGATAGTGTACGTGTATGTAGATAGTGTACATGTATGTAGAGAGTGTACAAGTATGTAGATAGTGTACAAGTATGTAGATAGTGTACATGTATGTAGATAGTGTACATGTATGTAGATTGTGTACGTGTATGTAGATAGTGTACATGTATGTAGATAGTGTACATGTATGTAGACAGTGTACATGTATGTAGATAGTGTACATGTATGTAGATAGTGTACATGTATGTAGATAGTGTACATGTATGTAGATAGTGTACGTGTATGTAGATAGTGTACAAGTATGTAGATAGTGTACATGTATGTAGATAGTGTACGTGTATGTAGATAGTGTACAAGTATGTAGATAGTGTACATGTATGTAGACAGTGTACATGTATGTAGATAGTGTACAAGTATGTAGATAGTGTATGTAGATGAGGACAAGCTGCAAGGACAAGAGAATATGATTGACAAGCTCCTGTGCAGTTTCTAATTGAATGTTTGTGATGTTTGCAGGATGTTCACTGCCAGACTTCTTGTAAAAGTGGCACCTTCGGCAAAAACTGCTCTCTGGAATGTTCCTGTAAGAACTTTGTGGACTGCTCACCCATTGATGGGGCGTGTTTCTGCAAAGAAGGTGAACACGCCAGTTGTGGACTCCAGCTTGTTGTGGACTCCAGCTTGTTGTGGACTCCAGCTTGTTGTGGACTCCAGCTAGTTGTGGACTCCAGCTTGTTGTGGACTCCAGCTAGTTGTGGACTCCAGCTTGTTGTGGACTCCAGCTAGTTGTGAACTCCAGCTTGTTGTGGACTCCAGCTTGTTGTGGACTCCAGCTTGTTGTGGACTCCAGCTTGTTGTGGACTCCAGCTTGTTGTGAACTCCAGCTTGTTGTGGACTCCAGCTTGTTGTACGGCGCTCACCATCAATTGTGTCCAGGCTGGCGAGGACCAGACTGCTCGCTCCCCTGCTCGGAGGGCACATGGGGCCCCGGCTGCAACGCCACCTGTCAGTGTGCCAACGGGGCCAAATGCAGGCCGACGGATGGATGGTGCACCTGCACAGCCGGCTGGCAGGGGGCGCACTGCGAGCAGTCATGCCCGGTGAGTTGGCAACTTATTAGTGGAAGCTCCATTTACCAACTTGGGTTAGCTTCTTCAACAGGGTTTGGAAGTTTGTGGACTGAAGCAAATTTCTTTGTGAGAAAACAATGTAAACACCAATAATTGGTTCCAACCTGGATATTTTAGTGAAGGTCTGTACACTTGAACCCAACATAAAGTACCGTGTATCAAACAATCATAACAAGGGCTGATGGATCAACTTTCTGTTCATTAACAAGCTAAACTGACAACACGCGCACACACACAAGTCACTGTGGTGCCCTCAAAAAGGATCAGAAATCACAAAAAATTCCTTGACTTTAACAACCATATTGCTACAATAATAAACATCAAATAAGGAAAGTCCACTAACATAAACATCGACAAGGAGCTGACAGAAAGGGGGGTGAGGCTTGGGGGGTGAGGGGGGGGGGGAGGGGGAAAGTAGTGTATTTTCCTCCCCTGTGAAATACGTATGCTTCTACATGTAAAGCGACTTTGGGTACTTAGAAAAGCGCTATATAAATCCCAGGTATTATTTATTATATTATTCATCATATTTTTCCAAAAAGTCCGCTCTCATCACAATTAAAACTTGCTGTAGTACAAAGCCTGCCAGTTGGACACAATATATGTCTGTTAATGAAATGCAAATGTGCTGACACTCGTGATATCGTCCTGTGTCTGCGTCACGGTACTCGATGTTCGGCCTTGGCAGTCCGCAGGCCGAGTCTGGACACAACACTGATACCAGACGACTCGCAATCTTTTGGATTGCCGGCTGTCTCTTTGCACAGATAGAAAAGTACAACTTCAGCACAATTGATACTAACTATAGCAACGGCCTTTAAGCATAAGAGTTGTGTGATATAGGGTTATACCTAATTATTCTAACCAGGCCTGGCCCTAACCAATCTGGCGCCCTAGGCAAGATTTTAGGTGGCGCCCCCACCACATCGGGCAGTGAAGTGTATATACTCACAAAGAAACCGAATAGCTTTTGTCTTTGACCTTTTTTTTTTACTTAAAGAAAGCAAATTAACATATTATATGAGAATGTTATGTTATGATTATCTTTAACCGAATCACAGCAGTGCTCAAATTAAAAAACAGCATTCCCTCTCATGTGATATTGCTTAATTAACATTAATGATGTGCACTTTAACAACTAGGCTTACAACTATACCTAATATATAAAGGGGTGGAAAAGTGACTATTACCTGCAGGGCAAACATTAGCTAACCAGAAGGCAATAACAATGTAAACAAAAAACACCTGCTTAAAAGATCTAATACAAATGTCCCTGAGGAATGTAAGGTGGGAGTACTGTAATTACCTAACGTTACATTATTATTTTCCATAACAATTTAGCCCCCTCCACAATATTAACCCGACATTAAAACATAACTAGCTATTTATTGATTAGCAATTGCCGAATCACGTAGCATTAGCGTAATGCTAAAAAGCCAGGTTACTATCACATTCTGTAACAGACAAATAATTTAATGTAGGCTAACGTTACCTACCTGCTACCTCTTGTCTTTTTCTCGTTTCTCCTCCTCTTCTTTTCTCTTTTTTCTTCCCTGGGCACCTGACAGTTTTGGCCGTTTTGACATCTTGTGTTGATTTTTTTTGATGTGGTGAGTCCAAAAAGAGTCATGAATGATACAGGAAGGGAGGGGGTGCACCGTGCTAGGGAGGGGGGGGGGGGGGGCGTAATGTTGTAACGAATAATATTTCTATTAAATAGGCTTTACTTTGCATTTTAATTAACGTGGGATTATTTTTTGTATTTAGAAATAATAGCACCAACTTTTTTTTTTTTTTTTTTTTTTTCCTCCAACATTTGTGGCACTGGCGTGGCGCCCCCTGATGGACGGCGCCCTTAGCATTTGCCTATACGGCCTATGCCACGGGCCGGCCCTGATTCAATCAATATCAAGCAGCTAAAATGCCCCAAACATAGACAAGTGTAGAGAAAGTGTTTTACATTTTCCCATCATGCACTCTAATGGATTAAAAAGGGGTGTCATTTAAAATGTGTTTGGATGTTGTTGATAACATCCACAATGTTTAGTGAGCAGTTTGTTGACCTTTATGTTAGTTGCATTGTTTTTTTGCACCATGACTAGGGAAGGTTGTTTGGATTGTGTCATATAAGTACCCTAAGTACTGATTTACTCACATTGTCCACAGGATGGCAGCAAATGTAGCAGCTGGTACTTTGAAGCTTGAATCCACTTCTTGGTGAAAATGTCTTTGTTCCACGCGTGCAGGTGGGTTGGTTTGGGCCCGGCTGCCTGAAGAGGTGCGACTGTGTCCACGCCGACGCTTGCCAAGCCACCACGGGGAAGTGCCAGTGCCTGCCAGGCTGGTGGGGTGAGTTAGGTGGAGTCTGCCTTCTCTGCAGAGAATCAAGTTTGTTTCCATGGCCAGGCCCGCGCTGCAGTCAGCCATGCTCAGAGGGCCTGTGGGGGCGCCACTGCAACCACACCTGTTCCAAGCACTGTCCCAACAGCGACAGGTGTGTGCGGGAAACAGGAGCGTGCGTGTGCGGTCCAGGCTACTGGGGGGTCAGCTGTCAGAACAGTGAGTCCTAACCACACCCTGAGTGGCCATATTTCTGTCCTGTGCTCGGTCCTAGCGAGTGGGTATACAGTATGTCTGAGGACTGTCCTCTCTGCCCTCACAGAGTGCAGAGCCGGCACGTACGGCCAGCAGTGCAGCTCGTCCTGCCCGTCCTGCGGTGGGTCCTACCGCTGCCACCATGTGAGCGGAGAGTGCGACTGCCTTGCCGGGTACACGGGCCACGACTGCCATCAAGGTGGGATTATTCCACAAGTTTATCATCATTCATCAAAAGTGGCTGTTTTGATCCGTGTGAGAAATCTCAAGCCAACACCACTTTGGGGATTAGTTGATTTGAATGTGGTGTACCGTATTTTCTTGAATTGGCACCAGGAATATAGTATTTGCCGGCCTAGAATTACAGCCGGGTCAAACTCGTTTCGCAAAATAATTAGCGCATGCTTGGCACTTCCGCCGGGTCAAATATGAGTCATTAAATGACTCCCGCCTCCTGGTGGTAGAGGGCGCTAGTGATCCTTCTTGCGACTACCAGTACTGCAGGAGACCGGTGCTGCAGAAGAAGACAACAAGCAGCAAGCATGAGCAGCAATTGTTTGCTTGCACTTTTACCATGGAGGATTACATATCTAAAATAAAACAGTTTTCTAAACTGGACTTTCAATCGAAGCAGGAGGTAATAATTAAAGGAATATCTCCAGAGACTTTTAAAATTGAAGAAAGGTAATAAAGACTGCCTTTGATCAGAAGCAGCTGCACATGGACCCATTTACAAGTAAAGGTAAGATCATAATAACGTTTTTTTTATTAAATGTGCTTTTCATGATAAGGTATGCGCCGGAGTGAGAAGAGGTTCTAAAATAATTAGCGCATGCTTGCTCATTCCGCATGGTTTTGGTAACCGCAGGAGTGAGAAGAGGTTTTAAATTAATTAGCGCCCCTGCGGCTATTCAAGGAAATACGGTATTTGTCGGAGAAATAACAACGTAGTAGGGATTGCATGTTTTGACACATTTGAACCTCCATTTATGTGGAAATAGCTTGTCTCCAAGTTCCATATTTATAGCACCAAAATGGCTTCCATCCCCCTCTCCCGGCTTCCGTCCGCTCCAACGTCTCACTCTTCCTTGGCGCTGGCGTCTAGAAGCAGCAGTATACTCAGCTTCAAAAAGTAGAAGCTTGTAAATCCGCGTTTGTCTAAAAATACTGGTTTGGTTTTCCTCGTCTGTTACCAAGTCTGCCATGATTGGAACACACTCTGGTGTTTGATTCCAGAAGTAGGAACACACATGTGTTGCTATGGAAACAGAAATCAATGCACAGAAGAAATCAGACATGATTAAAATGATGAAAATAGGGTAAGTATTAAACATATTCAGTGCGTATATAGAATGTTGATGAAGTTGTTTTGGAGACTTTGAAGGCTCCCGTCTTCTTTAACACGCATGAATGACAACATTAAAGTTGGACATATTTCAAGTCAGACGTGATAAATAATCCAGAATTGATGTTCATTGTAAGGAATTCATTTTTCATTTGTAGCTTTGCATTTGTCACGGCTCCGTCATGATGACGTGGCGGCCAAATAATAGTCCAGGAAATAGGAAGCCCATTGAAAGTGGAGCGAGAGCACAGCTCAGTAGCGCCCCTGGTGGTCGGGACCAGGACAGACCACATCAAGTGCAATATTGGATGTGAAGTCATTGGCGCATTAAAGGGCTCAATAACGTTCATCATCCTTTTCCCAGCAATGACAGTTGGACAAGAACATATTTGGGATCCACTCATAAAAGTGCTAACAATACATTTTTGTTTTATTTCAAACACTAAAGTTTCTAAATAAACTTGTTTTTTTTTATGGCAAACACAAAACATGCAATATAGTCCTTGCAGGCTTGAATAACTCATAACATGATTGATTATTTATCAAGAAAATAACTTTTATTGTATTCCACTTCCTTTTTGATGAATCTTCTTTTTGCAATGAGCTGCTAAGTGAACACTTTCTTGTGTGTGCACTTTGTCCACCTGGCTACTACGGCCAGCTAAGTGAACACTTACTTGTGTGTGCACTTTGTCCACCTGGCTACTACGGCCAGCTAAGTGAACACTTACTTGTGTGTGCACTTTGTCCACCAATGAGCTGCTAAGTGAACACTTACTTGTGTGTGCACTTTGTCCACCAATGAGCTGCTAAGTGAACACTTACTTGTGTGTGCACTTTGTCCACTAATGAGCTGCTAAGTGAACACTTACTTGTGTGTGCACTTTGTCCACCTGGCTACTACGGCCAGCTAAGTGAACACTTACTTGTGTGTGCACTTTGTCCACCAATGAGCTGCTAAGTGAACACTTACTTGTGTGTGCACTTCGTCCACCAATGAGCTGCTAAGTGAACACTTACTTGTGTGTGCACTTTGTCCACCAATGAGCTGCTAAGTGAACACTTACTTGTGTGTGCACATTGTCCACTAATGAGCTGCTAAGTGAACACTTACTTGTGTGTGCACTTTGTCCACCAATGAGCTGCTAAGTGAACACTTACTTGTGTGTGCACTTTGTCCACCTGGCTACTACGGCCAGCTAAGTGAACACTTACTTGTGTGTGCACTTTGTCCACTAATGAGCTGCTAAGTGAACACTTACTTGTGTGTGCACTTTGTCCACCAATGAGCTGCTAAGTGAACACTTACTTGTGTGTGCACTTTGTCCACCAATGAGCTGCTAAGTGAACACTTACTTGTGTGTGCACTTTGTCCACTAATGAGCTGCTAAGTGAACACTTACTTGTGTGTGCACTTTGTCCACCTGGCTACTACGGCCAGCTAAGTGAACACTTACTTGTGTGTGCACTTTGTCCACCAATGAGCTGCTAAGTGAACACTTACTTGTGTGTGCACTTTGTCCACCAATGAGCTGCTAAGTGAACACTTACTTGTGTGTGCACTTTGTCCACCAATGAGCTGCTAAGTGAACACTTACTTGTGTGTGCACTTTGTCCACTAATGAGCTGCTAAGTGAACACTTACTTGTGTGTGCACTTTGTCCACCAATGAGCTGCTAAGTGAACACTTACTTGTGTGTGCACTTTGTCCACCTGGCTACTACGGCCAGCTAAGTGAACACTTACTTGTGTGTGCACTTTGTCCACTAATGAGCTGCTAAGTGAACACTTACTTGTGTGTGCACTTTGTCCACCAATGAGCTGCTAAGTGAACACTTACTTGTGTGTGCACGTTGTCCACTAATGAGCTGCTAAGTGAACACTTACTTGTGTGTGCACTTTGTCCACTAATGAGCTGCTAAGTGAACACTTACTTGTGTGTGCACTTTGTCCACTAATGAGCTGCTAAGTGAACACTTACTTGTGTGTGCACTTTGTCCACTAATGAGCTGCTAAGTGAACACTTACTTGTGTGTGCACTTTGTCCACCAATGAGCTGCTAAGTGAACACTTACTTGTGTGTGCACTTTGTCCACCTGGCTACTACGGCCAGCTAAGTGAACACTTACTTGTGTGTGCACTTTGTCCACCAATGAGCTGCTAAGTGAACACTTACTTGTGTGTGCACTTTGTCCACCTGGCTACTACGGCAAGCTAAGTGAACACTTACTTGTGTGTGCACTTTGTCCACCAATGAGCTGCTAAGTGAACACTTACTTGTGTGTGCACTTTGTCCACCAATGAGCTGCTAAGTGAACACTTACTTGTGTGTGCACTTTGTCCACCAATGAGCTGCTAAGTGAACACTTACTTGTGTGTGCACTTTGTCCACTAATGAGCTGCTAAGTGAACACTTACTTGTGTGTGCACTTTGTCCACCTGGCTACTACGGCCAGCTAAGTGAACACTTACTTGTGTGTGCACTTTGTCCACCAATGAGCTGCTAAGTGAACACTTACTTGTGTGTGCACTTTGTCCACCAATGAGCTGCTAAGTGAACACTTACTTGTGTGTGCACTTTGTCCACCAATGAGCTGCTAAGTGAACACTTACTTGTGTGTGCACTTTGTCCACTAATGAGCTGCTAAGTGAACACTTACTTGTGTGTGCACTTTGTCCACCAATGAGCTGCTAAGTGAACACTTACTTGTGTGTGCACTTTGTCCACCTGGCTACTACGGCCAGCTAAGTGAACACTTACTTGTGTGTGCACTTTGTCCACTAATGAGCTGCTAAGTGAACACTTACTTGTGTGTGCACTTTGTCCACCAATGAGCTGCTAAGTGAACACTTACTTGTGTGTGCACTTTGTCCACTAATGAGCTGCTAAGTGAACACTTACTTGTGTGTGCACTTTGTCCACTAATGAGCTGCTAAGTGAACACTTACTTGTGTGTGCACTTTGTCCACTAATGAGCTGCTAAGTGAACACTTACTTGTGTGTGCACTTTGTCCACTAATGAGCTGCTAAGTGAACACTTACTTGTGTGTGCACTTTGTCCACCAATGAGCTGCTAAGTGAACACTTACTTGTGTGTGCACTTTGTCCACCTGGCTACTACGGCCAGCTAAGTGAACACTTACTTGTGTGTGCACTTTGTCCACCAATGAGCTGCTAAGTGAACACTTACTTGTGTGTGCACTTTGTCCACTAATGAGCTGCTAAGTGAACACTTACTTGTGTGTGCACTTTGTCCACTAATGAGCTGCTAAGTGAACACTTACTTGTGTGTGCACTTTGTCCACTAATGAGCTGCTAAGTGAACACTTACTTGTGTGTGCACTTTGTCCACTAATGAGCTGCTAAGTGAACACTTACTTGTGTGTGCACTTTGTCCACCAATGAGCTGCTAAGTGAACACTTACTTGTGTGTGCACTTTGTCCACCTGGCTACTACGGCCAGCTAAGTGAACACTTACTTGTGTGTGCACTTTGTCCACCAATGAGCTGCTAAGTGAACACTTACTTATGTGTGCACTTTGTCGACCTGGCTACTACGGCAAGCTAAGTGAACACTTACTTGTGTGTGCACTTTGTCCACCAATGAGCTGCTAAGTGAACACTTACTTGTGTGTGCACTTTGTCCACCAATGAGCTGCTAAGTGAACACTTACTTGTGTGTGCACTTTGTCCACCAATGAGCTGCTAAGTGAACACTTACTTGTGTGTGCACTTTGTCCACTAATGAGCTGCTAAGTGAACACTTACTTGTGTGTGCACTTTGTCCACCTGGCTACTACGGCCAGCTAAGTGAACACTTACTTGTGTGTGCACTTTGTCCACCAATGAGCTGCTAAGTGAACACTTACTTGTGTGTGCACTTTGTCCACCAATGAGCTGCTAAGTGAACACTTACTTGTGTGTGCACTTTGTCCACCAATGAGCTGCTAAGTGAACACTTACTTGTGTGTGCACTTTGTCCACTAATGAGCTGCTAAGTGAACACTTACTTGTGTGTGCACTTTGTCCACCAATGAGCTGCTAAGTGAACACTTACTTGTGTGTGCACTTTGTCCACTAATGAGCTGCTAAGTGAACACTTACTTGTGTGTGCACTTTGTCCACCAATGAGCTGCTAAGTGAACACTTACTTGTGTGTGCACTTTGTCCACTAATGAGCTGCTAAGTGAACACTTACTTGTGTGTGCACTTCGTCCACTAATGAGCTGCTAAGTGAACACTTACTTGTGTGTGCACTTTGTCCACTAATGAGCTGCTAAGTGAACACTTACTTGTGTGTGCACTTTGTCCACTAATGAGCTGCTAAGTGAACACTTACTTGTGTGTGCACTTTGTCCACCAATGAGCTGCTAAGTGAACACTTACTTGTGTGTGCACTTTGTCCACCTGGCTACTACGGCCAGCTAAGTGAACACTTACTTGTGTGTGCACTTTGTCCACCAATGAGCTGCTAAGTGAACACTTACTTGTGTGTGCACTTTGTCCACCTGGCTACTACGGCAAGCTAAGTGAACACTTACTTGTGTGTGCACTTTGTCCACCAATGAGCTGCTAAGTGAACACTTACTTGTGTGTACACTTTGTCCACCAATGAGCTGCTAAGTGAACACTTACTTGTGTGTGCACTTTGTCCACCAATGAGCTGCTAAGTGAACACTTACTTGTGTGTGCACTTTGTCCACTAATGAGCTGCTAAGTGAACACTTACTTGTGTGTGCACTTTGTCCACCTGGCTACTACGGCCAGCTAAGTGAACACTTACTTGTGTGTGCACTTTGTCCACCAATGAGCTGCTAAGTGAACACTTACTTGTGTGTGCACTTTGTCCACCAATGAGCTGCTAAGTGAACACTTACTTGTGTGTGCACTTTGTCCACCAATGAGCTGCTAAGTGAACACTTACTTGTGTGTGCACTTTGTCCACTAATGAGCTGCTAAGTGAACACTTACTTGTGTGTGCACTTTGTCCACCAATGAGCTGCTAAGTGAACACTTACTTGTGTGTGCACTTTGTCCACCTGGCTACTACGGCCAGCTAAGTGAACACTTACTTGTGTGTGCACTTTGTCCACTAATGAGCTGCTAAGTGAACACTTACTTGTGTGTGCACTTTGTCCACCAATGAGCTGCTAAGTGAACACTTACTTGTGTGTGCACTTTGTCCACTAATGAGCTGCTAAGTGAACACTTACTTGTGTGTGCACTTTGTCCACTAATGAGCTGCTAAGTGAACACTTACTTGTGTGTGCACTTTGTCCACTAATGAGCTGCTAAGTGAACACTTACTTGTGTGTGCACTTTGTCCACTAATGAGCTGCTAAGTGAACACTTACTTGTGTGTGCACTTTGTCCACTAATGAGCTGCTAAGTGAACACTTACTTGTGTGTGCACTTTGTCCACTAATGAGCTGCTAAGTGAACACTTACTTGTGTGTGCACTTTGTCCACCAATGAGCTGCTAAGTGAACACTTACTTGTGTGTGCACTTTGTCCACCTGGCTACTACGGCCAGCTAAGTGAACACTTACTTGTGTGTGCACTTTGTCCACCAATGAGCTGCTAAGTGAACACTTACTTGTGTGTGCACTTTGTCCACCTGGCTACTACGGCCAGCTAAGTGAACACTTACTTGTGTGTGCACTTTGTCCACCTGGCTACTACGGCCAGCTAAGTGAACACTTACTTGTGTGTGCACTTTGTCCACCTGGCTACTACGGCCAGCTAAGTGAACACTTACTTGTGTGTGCACTTTGTCCACCAATGAGCTGCTAAGTGAACACTTACTTGTGTGTGCACTTTGTCCACCAATGAGCTGCTAAGTGAACACTTACTTGTGTGTGCACTTTGTCCACCAATGAGCTGCTAAGTGAACACTTACTTGTGTGTGCACTTTGTCCACCTGGCTACTACGGCCAGCTAAGTGAACACTTACTTGTGTGTGCACTTTGTCCACTAATGAGCTGCTAAGTGAACACTTACTTGTGTGTGCACTTTGTCCACCAATGAGCTGCTAAGTGAACACTTACTTGTGTGTGCACTTTGTCCACTAATGAGCTGCTAAGTGAACACTTACTTGTGTGTGCACTTTGTCCACTAATGAGCTGCTAAGTGAACACTTACTTGTGTGTGCACTTTGTCCACTAATGAGCTGCTAAGTGAACACTTACTTGTGTGTGCACTTTGTCCACCAATGAGCTGCTAAGTGAACACTTACTTGTGTGTGCACTTTGTCCACTAATGAGCTGCTAAGTGAACACTTACTTGTGTGTGCACTTTGTCCACTAATGAGCTGCTAAGTGAACACTTACTTGTGTGTGCACTTTGTCCACTAATGAGCTGCTAAGTGAACACTTACTTGTGTGTGCACTTTGTCCACCAATGAGCTGCTAAGTGAACACTTACTTGTGTGTGCACTTTGTCCACCTGGCTACTACGGCCAGCTAAGTGAACACTTACTTGTGTGTGCACTTTGTCCACCAATGAGCTGCTAAGTGAACACTTACTTGTGTGTGCACTTTGTCCACCTGGCTACTACGGCCAGCTAAGTGAACACTTACTTGTGTGTGCACTTTGTCCACCTGGCTACTACGGCCAGCTAAGTGAACACTTACTTGTGTGTGCACTTTGTCCACCTGGCTACTACGGCCAGCTAAGTGAACACTTACTTGTGTGTGCACTTTGTCCACCAATGAGCTGCTAAGTGAACACTTACTTGTGTGTGCAGTTTGTCCACCAATGAGCTGCTAAGTGAACACTTACTTGTGTGTGCACTTTGTCCACTAATGAGCTGCTAAGTGAACACTTACTTGTGTGTGCAGTTTGTCCACCAATGAGCTGCTAAGTGAACACTTACTTGTGTGTGCACTTTGTCCACTAATGAGCTGCTAAGTGAACACTTACTTGTGTGTGCACTTTGTCCACCAATGAGCTGCTAAGTGAACACTTACTTGTGTGTGCACTTTGTCCACTAATGAGCTGCTAAGTGAACACTTACTTGTGTGTGCACTTTGTCCACTAATGAGCTGCTAAGTGAACACTTACTTGTGTGTGCACTTTGTCCACTAATGAGCTGCTAAGTGAACACTTACTTGTGTGTGCACTTTGTCCACCAATGAGCTGCTAAGTGAACACTTACTTGTGTGTGCACTTTGTCCACCTGGCTACTACGGCCAGCTAAGTGAACACTTACTTGTGTGTGCACTTTGTCCACCAATGAGCTGCTAAGTGAACACTTACTTGTGTGTGCACTTTGTCCACCTGGCTACTACGGCCAGCTAAGTGAACACTTACTTGTGTGTGCACTTTGTCCACCTGGCTACTACGGCCAGCTAAGTGAACACTTACTTGTGTGTGCACTTTGTCCACCTGGCTACTACGGCCAGCTAAGTGAACACTTACTTGTGTGTGCACTTTGTCCACCAATGAGCTGCTAAGTGAACACTTACTTGTGTGTGCAGTTTGTCCACCAATGAGCTGCTAAGTGAACACTTACTTGTGTGTGCACTTTGTCCACTAATGAGCTGCTAAGTGAACACTTACTTGTGTGTGCAGTTTGTCCACCTGGCTACTACGGCCAGCTAAGTGAACACTTACTTGTGTGTGCACTTTGTCCACCTGGCTACTACGGCCAGCTAAGTGAACACTTACTTGTGTGTGCACTTTGTCCACCAATGAGCTGCTAAGTGAACACTTACTTGTGTGTGCACTTTGTCCACCTGGCTACTACGGCCAGCTAAGTGAACACTTACTTGTGTGTGCACTTTGTCCACCTGGCTACTACGGCCAGCTAAGTGAACACTTACTTGTGTGTGCACTTTGTCCACCAATGAGCTGCTAAGTGAACACTTACTTGTGTGTGCAGTTTGTCCACCAATGAGCTGCTAAGTGAACACTTACTTGTGTGTGCACTTTGTCCACTAATGAGCTGCTAAGTGAACACTTACTTGTGTGTGCAGTTTGTCCACCAATGAGCTGCTAAGTGAACACTTACTTGTGTGTGCAGTTTGTCCACCAATGAGCTGCTAAGTGAACACTTACTTGTGTGTGCACTTTGTCCACTAATGAGCTGCTAAGTGAACACTTACTTGTGTGTGCAGTTTGTCCACCTGGCTACTACGGCAAGCAGTGTTCCCAGGTGTGCCCGCGCTGCGCCAACAACGCCACCACGTGCCACCACACAGACGGGCAGTGCCAGTGTCTGCCTGGCTGGACGGCCCCCGACTGCTCCATACGTGAGCGGCGGCTTGGAACTTCTCCTACTTTCATTGCCCCCAAAAGAGCAACAACACCTTCTCTCAATGTCCCTACAGCTTGCAGTCCAGGGCGCTTTGGCACCTTCTGTTCTCAGACCTGCTCCTGTGCCGCCAACTTCCTGTGCCACCAGGTCACGGGGGACTGTCAACAAGGTAAACACACACACACACACACACACACACACACACACACACACACACACACACACACACACACACACACACACACACACACACACACACACACACACACACACACAGACACACACACACACACACACACACACTCACATTCTTTCAAACGCTTGCACAGACCCTCCAGAGCCAGGCAGCGTTATGGTTCCTCTCCCTCCCGGCGAGAGGGAGTCGTGGGCGGCCATCAGCGGCGTGGTGGCGCTGGTCATCCTGGTGGTTCTGCTGCTGGTTCTGCTGCTGCTCTACCGGCGCCAGCAGAAGGTCAAGCAGAACAACACGCCCACCGTCTCCTTCTCTGCCAGCCGCACCGTCAACTCAGAATACGCCGTTCCAGGTACTCGGCCACCATGTCCGCTTGAACTCCTCGGTCTTTGAAAAAGTCCACATTTTCCATTCTTTAGGAAAGAAAAGATCAACAAAAGCTGCTAAATAAAGCCAATGACTTCTTGCCATGTCTAAAAGAAAGTAGCGTATTGTTGGAGACTCGCTATGAAAGGGCTAAAACTACAACAAAGATGACAGGGAGAAGATGCTGTCGAAGTGGAGGCATGTAAATAAAACGGCGAACATCATCTTTGCAAAGAAGCTCCGTCAAATGTTGTGGAGACCACAAGGAAGTCTTTTCCATGTAGAAACAAATCATGTTTAAGACGTTACCATTAATAATGCCTTTTAATAATAATACAACTAATATTTTAAATACATGTTATTTCATTTATATGTATATATTTTCAAGTATTTAATAAAAAATACACCAACAACATTTTTTAAAACAACAATAACATACACTGCTTGGGTTTTGAAGAATACACAAGATTATTTGAGCTACTTACAGAAACTTCTTGTGGTCTTTTCACTGTTCTTCATGGAAGGTCCAACAAGGACAATTGATGGAAAAAACTTTCTCAATATAAATGAATAGAAATACTAAAAACAATCCAAGTCACAATACATTCATGCACGTCATAACAGAAAAGTACATTCATTAAAGGCCTACTGAAATGAGATGTTCTTATTTAAACGGGGATAGCAGATCCATTCTATGTGTCATACTTCATCATTTGGCGATATTGACATATTTTTGCTGAAAGGATTTAGTAGAGAACATTGACGATAAAGTTTCCAACTTTTGGTGGCTGCTAAAAAAGCCTTGCCTGTAGTGGAAGTAGCGTGACGTCACAGGTTGTGGAGCTCCTCACATCTGTAGTGGAAGTAGCGTGACGTCACAGGTTGTGGAGCTCCTCACATCTGTAGTGGAAGTAGCGTGACGTCACAGGTTGTGGAGCTCCTCACATCTGTAGCGGAAGTAGCGTGACGTCACAGGTTGTGGAGCTCCTCACATCTGTAGCGGAAGTAGCGTGACGTCACAGGTTGTGGAGCTCCTCACATCTGTAGTGGAAGTAGCGTGACGTCACAGGTTGTGGAGCTCCTCACATCTGTAGCGGAAGTAGCGTGACGTCACAGGTTGTGGAGCTCCTCACATCTGTAGCAGAAGTAGCGTGACGTCACAGGTTGTGGAGCTCCTCACATCTGTAGTGGAAGTAGTGTGACGTCACAGGTTGTGGAGCTCCTCACATCTGTAGTGGAAGTAGCGTGACATCACAGGTTGTGGAGCTCCTCACATCTGTAGTGGAAGTAGCGTGACGTCACAGGTTGTGGAGCTCCTCACATCTGTAGTGGAAGTAGCGTGACGTCACAGGTTGTGGAGCTCCTCACATCTGTAGTGGAAGTAGCGTGACGTCACAGGTTGTGGAGCTCCTCACATCTGTAGCGGAAGTAGCGTGACGTCACAGGTTGTGGAGCTCCTCACATCTGTAGCGGAAGTAGCGTGACGTCACAGCTTGTGGAGCTCCTCACATCTGTAGTGGAAGTAGCGTGACGTCACAGGTTGTGGAGCTCCTCACATCTGTAGCGGAAGTAGCGTGACGTCACAGGTTGTGGAGCTCCTCACATCTGTAGTGGAAGTAGTGTGACGTCACAGGTTGTGGAGCTCCTCACATCTGTAGTGGAAGTAGCGTGACGTCACAGGTTGTGGAGCTCCTCACATCTGTAGCGGAAGTAGCGTGACGTCACAGGTTGTGGAGCTCCTCACATCTGTAGTGGAAGTAGCGTGACGTCACAGGTTGTGGAGCTCCTCACATCTGTAGCGGAAGTAGCGTGACGTCACAGGTTGTGGAGCTCCTCACATCTGTAGCAGAAGTAGCGTGACGTCACAGGTTGTGGAGCTCCTCACATCTGTAGTGGAAGTAGCGTGACGTCACAGGTTGTGGAGCTCCTCACATTTGTAGTGGAAGTAGCGTGACGTCACAGGTTGTGGAGCTCCTCACATCTGTAGCGGAAGTAGCGTGACGTCACAGGTTGTGGAGCTCCTCACATCTGCAGCGGAAGTAGCGTGACGTCACAGCTTGTGGAGCTCCTCACATTTGTAGTGGAAGTAGCGTGACGTCACAGGTTGTGGAGCTCCTCACATCTGTAGCGGAAGTAGCGTGACGTCACAGGTTGTGGAGCTCCTCACATCTGTAGTGGAAGTAGTGTGACGTCACAGGTTGTGGAGCTCCTCACATCTGTAGTGGAAGTAGTGTGACGTCACAGGTTGTGGAGCTCCTCACATCTGTAGCGGAAGTAGCGTGACGTCACAGGTTGTGGAGCTCCTCACATCTGTAGCGGAAGTAGCGTGACGTCACAGGTTGTGGAGCTCCTCACATCTGTAGTGGAAGTAGTGTGACGTCACAGGTTGTGGAGCTCCTCACATCTGTAGTGGAAGTAGCGTGACGTCACAGGTTGTGGAGCTCCTCACATCTGTAGTGGAAGTAGCGTGACGTCACAGGTTGTGGAGCTCCTCACATCTGTAGCGGAAGTAGCGTGACGTCACAGGTTGTGGAGCTCCTCACATCTGTAGTGGAAGTAGTGTGACATCACAGGTTGTGGAGCTCCTCACATCTGTAGTGGAAGTAGCGTGACGTCACAGGTTGTGGAGCTCCTCACATCTGTAGCGGAAGTAGCGTGACGTCACAGGTTGTGGAGCTCCTCACATCTGTAGTGGAAGTAGTGTGACGTCACAGGTTGTGGAGCTCCTCACATCTGTAGTGGAAGTAGTGTGACGTCACAGGTTGTGGAGCTCCTCACATCTGTAGCGGAAGTAGCGTGACGTCACAGGTTGTGGAGCTCCTCACATCTGTAGTGGAAGTAGCGTGACGTCACAGGTTGTGGAGCTCCTCACATCTGTAGTGGAAGTAGTGTGACGTCACAGGTTGTGGAGCTCCTCACATCTGTAGTGGAAGTAGTGTGACGTCACAGGTTGTGGAGCTCCTCACATCTGTAGTGGAAGTAGCGTGACGTCACAGGTTGTGGAGCTCCTCACATCTGTAGCGGAAGTAGCGTGACGTCACAGGTTGTGGAGCTCCTCACATCTGTAGTGGAAGTAGTGTGACGTCACAGGTTGTGGAGCTCCTCACATCTGTAGCGGAAGTAGCGTGACGTCACAGGTTGTGGAGCTCCTCACATCTGTAGCGGAAGTAGCGTGACGTCACAGGTTGTGGAGCTCCTCACATCTGTAGCGGAAGTAGCGTGACGTCACAGGTTGTGGAGCTCCTCACATCTGTAGCGGAAGTAGCGTGACGTCACAGGTTGTGGAGCTCCTCACATCTGTAGTGGAAGTAGCGTGACGTCACAGGTTGTGGAGCTCCTCACATCTGTAGTGGAAGTAGCGTGACGTCACAGGTTGTGGAGCTCCTCACATCTGTAGTGGAAGTAGCGTGACGTCACAGGTTGTGGAGCTCCTCACATCTGTAGCGGAAGTAGCGTGACGTCACAGGTTGTGGAGCTCCTCACATCTGTAGCGGAAGTAGCGTGACGTCACAGGTTGTGGAGCTCCTCACATCTGTAGCGGAAGTAGCGTGACGTCACAGGTTGTGGAGCTCCTCACATCTGTAGTGGAAGTAGTGTGACGTCACAGGTTGTGGAGCTCCTCACATCTGTAGCGGAAGTAGCGTGACGTCACAGGTTGTGGAGCTCCTCACATCTGTAGCGGAAGTAGCGTGACGTCACAGGTTGTGGAGCTCCTCACATTTGTAGTGGAAGTAGCGTGACGTCACAGGTTGTGGAGCTCCTCACATCTGTAGCGGAAGTAGCGTGACGTCACAGGTTGTGGAGCTCCTCACATCTGCAGCGGAAGTAGCGTGACGTCACAGCTTGTGGAGCTCCTCACATTTGTAGTGGAAGTAGCGTGACGTCACAGGTTGTGGAGCTCCTCACATCTGTAGCGGAAGTAGCGTGACGTCACAGGTTGTGGAGCTCCTCACATCTGTAGTGGAAGTAGTGTGACGTCACAGGTTGTGGAGCTCCTCACATCTGTAGTGGAAGTAGTGTGACGTCACAGGTTGTGGAGCTCCTCACATCTGTAGCGGAAGTAGCGTGACGTCACAGGTTGTGGAGCTCCTCACATCTGTAGCGGAAGTAGCGTGACGTCACAGGTTGTGGAGCTCCTCACATCTGTAGTGGAAGTAGTGTGACGTCACAGGTTGTGGAGCTCCTCACATCTGTAGTGGAAGTAGCGTGACGTCACAGGTTGTGGAGCTCCTCACATCTGTAGTGGAAGTAGCGTGACGTCACAGGTTGTGGAGCTCCTCACATCTGTAGCGGAAGTAGCGTGACGTCACAGGTTGTGGAGCTCCTCACATCTGTAGTGGAAGTAGTGTGACATCACAGGTTGTGGAGCTCCTCACATCTGTAGTGGAAGTAGCGTGACGTCACAGGTTGTGGAGCTCCTCACATCTGTAGCGGAAGTAGCGTGACGTCACAGGTTGTGGAGCTCCTCACATCTGTAGTGGAAGTAGTGTGACGTCACAGGTTGTGGAGCTCCTCACATCTGTAGTGGAAGTAGTGTGACGTCACAGGTTGTGGAGCTCCTCACATCTGTAGCGGAAGTAGCGTGACGTCACAGGTTGTGGAGCTCCTCACATCTGTAGTGGAAGTAGCGTGACGTCACAGGTTGTGGAGCTCCTCACATCTGTAGTGGAAGTAGTGTGACGTCACAGGTTGTGGAGCTCCTCACATCTGTAGTGGAAGTAGTGTGACGTCACAGGTTGTGGAGCTCCTCACATCTGTAGTGGAAGTAGCGTGACGTCACAGGTTGTGGAGCTCCTCACATCTGTAGCGGAAGTAGCGTGACGTCACAGGTTGTGGAGCTCCTCACATCTGTAGTGGAAGTAGTGTGACGTCACAGGTTGTGGAGCTCCTCACATCTGTAGCGGAAGTAGCGTGACGTCACAGGTTGTGGAGCTCCTCACATCTGTAGCGGAAGTAGCGTGACGTCACAGGTTGTGGAGCTCCTCACATCTGTAGCGGAAGTAGCGTGACGTCACAGGTTGTGGAGCTCCTCACATCTGTAGCGGAAGTAGCGTGACGTCACAGGTTGTGGAGCTCCTCACATCTGTAGTGGAAGTAGCGTGACGTCACAGGTTGTGGAGCTCCTCACATCTGTAGTGGAAGTAGCGTGACGTCACAGGTTGTGGAGCTCCTCACATCTGTAGTGGAAGTAGCGTGACGTCACAGGTTGTGGAGCTCCTCACATCTGTAGCGGAAGTAGCGTGACGTCACAGGTTGTGGAGCTCCTCACATCTGTAGCGGAAGTAGCGTGACGTCACAGGTTGTGGAGCTCCTCACATCTGTAGCGGAAGTAGCGTGACGTCACAGGTTGTGGAGCTCCTCACATCTGTAGTGGAAGTAGTGTGACGTCACAGGTTGTGGAGCTCCTCACATCTGTAGCGGAAGTAGCGTGACGTCACAGGTTGTGGAGCTCCTCACATCTGTAGCGGAAGTAGCGTGACGTCACAGGTTGTGGAGCTCCTCACATCTGTAGCGGAAGTAGCGTGACGTCACAGGTTGTGGAGCTCCTCACATCTGTAGCGGAAGTAGCGTGACGTCACAGGTTGTGGAGCTCCTCACATCTGTAGTGGAAGTAGCGTGACGTCACAGGTTGTGGAGCTCCTCACATCTGTAGCGGAAGTAGCGTGACGTCACAGGTTGTGGAGCTCCTCACATCTGTAGCGGAAGTAGCGTGACGTCACAGGTTGTGGAGCTCCTCACATCTGTAGTGGAAGTAGCGTGACGTCACAGGTTGTGGAGCTCCTCACATCTGTAGTGGAAGTAGTGTGACGTCACAGGTTGTGGAGCTCCTCACATCTGTAGCGGAAGTAGCGTGACGTCACAGGTTGTGGAGCTCCTCACATCTGTAGTGGAAGTAGCGTGACGTCACAGGTTGTGGAGCTCCTCACATCTGTAGTGGAAGTAGCGTGACGTCACAGGTTGTGGAGCTCCTCACATCTGTAGCGGAAGTAGCGTGACGTCACAGGTTGTGGAGGTCCTCACATCTGTAGCGGAAGTAGCGTGACGTCACAGGTTGTGGAGCTCCTCACATCTGTAGTGGAAGTAGCGTGACGTCACAGGTTGTGGAGCTCCTCACATCTGTAGCGGAAGTAGCGTGACGTCACAGGTTGTGGAGCTCCTCACATCTGTAGTGGAAGTAGCGTGACGTCACAGGTTGTGGAGCTCCTCACATCTGTAGCGGAAGTAGCGTGACGTCACAGGTTGTGGAGCTCCTCACATCTGTAGCGGAAGTAGCGTGACGTCACAGGTTGTGGAGCTCCTCACATCTGTAGTGGAAGTAGCGTGACGTCACAGGTTGTGGAGCTCCTCACATCTGTAGTGGAAGTAGTGTGACGTCACAGGTTGTGGAGCTCCTCACATCTGTAGCGGAAGTAGCGTGACGTCACAGGTTGTGGAGCTCCTCACATCTGTAGTGGAAGTAGCGTGACGTCACAGGTTGTGGAGCTCCTCACATCTGTAGTGGAAGTAGTGTGACGTCACAGGTTGTGGAGCTCCTCACATCTGTAGCGGAAGTAGCGTGACGTCACAGGTTGTGGAGCTCCTCACATCTGTAGTGGAAGTAGCGTGACGTCACAGGTTGTGGAGCTCCTCACATCTGCACATTGTTTACAATCATGGCCAGCAGCAGCGAGAGCGATTCGGACCGAGAAAGCGACGATTACCCCATTAATTTGAGCGACGATGAAAGATTCGTGGATGAGGAAAGTGAGAGTGAAGGACTAGAGGGCAGTGGAAGCGATTCAGATAGGGAAGATGCTGTGAGAGGCGGGTGGGACCTGATATTCAGCTGGGAATGACTAAAAGAGTAAATAAACACAAGACATATATATACTCTATTAGCCACAACACAACCAGGCTTATATTTAATATGCCACATAACAAACCCCTCCCCCCTCCCGTCCATATAACCCGCCAATACAACTCCAACACCCGCACAACACACTCAATCCCACAGCCCAAAGTACCGTTCACTTCCTCAAAGTTCATACAGCACATATATTTCCCCAAAGTCACGTACGTGACATGCACATAGCGGCACGCACGTACGGGCAAGCGATCAAATGTTTGGAAGCCGCAGCTGCGTACTCACAGTAGCGTGTATCCAACTCAAAGTCCTCCTGGTAAGAGTCTCTGTTGTCCCAGTTCTCCACAGGCCAATGGTAAAGCTTGACTGCCATCTTTCGGGAATGTAAACAATGAAACACCGGCTATGTGTTTGTGTTGCTGCAGCCGGCCGCTAATACACCGCTTCCCACCTACAACTTTCTTCTTTGCTGTCTCCATTGTTCATTGAACAAATTGCAAAAGATTCACCAACACAGATGTCCACAATACTGTGGAATTTTGCCATGAAAACAGACGACTTAATAGCTGGCCACCATGCTGTCCCAAAATGTCCGCTACAATCCGTGACGTCATCATACCGAGACTTTTTCAGCAGGATATTTCGCGGGAAATTTAAAATGTCACTTTAGTAATCTAACCCGGCCGTATTGGCATGTGTTGCAATGTTAAGATGTCATCATTGATGTATAAACTATCAGACTGCGTGGTCGCTAGTAGTGGCTTTCAGGAGGCCTTTAACGCCTCTACATTTTTGTGCAGCACAAATATAAATAACAATATTCATGGACACTTGATTGAATATTCATAGATTACAAGAACAATATGTAACTATCATGCTAGCTTTAGCATGTTTCACTATAGCAACTGTCTATTGATACAAGCAGTCTTTCCCTTCATTAGCATGTAGAAGATGATAGTAGATCATCCATTTTGCTGGACAATATTTCCTACAAATACATCATATTGTAATATATCATGAGAACCTTTCTTTTCTCATTGGTATTTTTCACCATATGTCCTTTTAATTGTCCTACATAAGTAAACACATTGGACTGTTGGCAAAAATGTAACTTCAATAAATACTGAACATCTTGAAGGGCAAGGAAATCCATATTTTGACTTCTTTATTTACATGGAATACAACAATTCCCAATACTCTTGATTGAAAAGGCTACTTTTTGTTAGGCTGCAGATAAAGATTGAAGTTACTTAAAAAAAAACATGTACAAAAGAAATGACTCGATGGGACTCAGTGGCGCCCTCGTGTGTCATCCCTTGCAATGGCAGAAAAGTGAATATACCACTTGCTCATTTGTATACTCTTTTACTACTAGGCAAGCTGCTGCTTTTGTACAAAATAGTAATAGAAGTATCCCAGAAGTGATGCATGCTGGTTGTGGACTGTTCAGGTCTTTGTACAAAATAGTAATAGAAGTATCCCAGAAGTGATGCATGCTGGTTGTGGACTGCTCAGGTCTTTGTACAAAATAGTAATAGAAGTATCCCAGAAGTGATGCATGCTGGTTGTGGACTGTTCAGGTCTTTGTACAAAATAGTAATAGAAGTATCCCAGAAGTGATGCATGCTGGTTGTGGACTGTTCAGGTCTTTGTACAAAATAGTAATAGAAGTATCCCAGAAGTGATGCATGCTGGTTGTGGACTGTTCAGGTCTTTGTACAAAATAGTAATAGAAGTATCCCAGAAGTGATGCATGCTGGTTGTGGACTGTTCAGGTCTTTGTACAAAATAGTAATAGAAGTATCCCAGAAGTGATGCATGCTGGTTGTGGACTGTTCAGGTCTTTGTACAAAATAGTAATAGAAGTATCCCAGAAGTGATGCATGCTGGTTGTGGACTGTTCAGGTCTTTGTACAAAATAGTAATAGAAGTATCCCAGAAGTGATGCATGCTGGTTGTGGACTGCTCAGGTCTTTGTACAAAATAGTAATAGAAGTATCCCAGAAGTGATGCATGCTGGTTGTGGACTGTTCAGGTCTTTGTACAAAATAGTAATAGAAGTATCCCAGAAGTGATGCATGCTGGTTGTGGACTGTTCAGGTCTTTGTACAAAATAGTAATAGAAGTATCCCAGAAGTGATGCATGCTGGTTGTGGACTGCTCAGGTCTTTGTACAAAATAGTAATAGAAGTATCCCAGAAGTGATGCATGCTGGTTGTGGACTGCTCAGGTCTTTGTACAAAATAGTAATAGAAGTATCCCAGAAGTGATGCATGCTGGTTGTGGACTGTTCAGGTCTTTGTACAAAATAGTAATAGAAGTATCCCAGAAGTGATGCATGCTGGTTGTGGACTGTTCAGGTCTTTGTACAAAATAGTAATAGAAGTATCCCAGAAGTGATGCATGCTGGTTGTGGACTGTTCAGGTCTTTGTACAAAATAGTAATAGAAGTATCCCAGAAGTGATGCATGCTGGTTGTGGACTGTTCAGGTCTTTGTACAAAATAGTAATAGAAGTATCCCAGAAGTGATGCATGCTGGTTGTGGACTGCTCAGGTCTTTGTACAAAATAGTAATAGAAGTATCCCAGAAGTGATGCATGCTGGTTGTGGACTGTTCAGGTCTTTGTACAAAATAGTAATAGAAGTATCCCAGAAGTGATGCATGCTGGTTGTGGACTGTTCAGGTCTTTGTACAAAATAGTAATAGAAGTATCCCAGAAGTGATGCATGCTGGTTGTGGACTGTTCAGGTCTTTGTACAAAATAGTAATAGAAGTATCCCAGAAGTGATGCATGCTGGTTGTGGACTGCTCAGGTCTTTGTACAAAATAGTAATAGAAGTATCCCAGAAGTGATGCATGCTGGTTGTGGACTGCTCAGGTCTTTGTACAAAATAGTAATAGAAGTATCCCAGAAGTGATGCATGCTGGTTGTGGACTGTTCAGGTCTTTGTACAAAATAGTAATAGAAGTATCCCAGAAGTGATGCATGCTGGTTGTGGACTGCTCAGGTCTTTGTACAAAATAGTAATAGAAGTATCCCAGAAGTGATGCATGCTGGTTGTGGACTGCTCAGGTCTTTGTACAAAATAGTAATAGAAGTATCCCAGAAGTGATGCATGCTGGTTGTGGACTGTTCAGGTCTTTGTACAAAATAGTAATAGAAGTATCCCAGAAGTGATGCATGCTGGTTGTGGACTGTTCAGGTCTTTGTACAAAATAGTAATAGAAGTATCCCAGAAGTGATGCATGCTGGTTGTGGACTGTTCAGGTCTTTGTACAAAATAGTAATAGAAGTATCCCAGAAGTGATGCATGCTGGTTGTGGACTGTTCAGGTCTT
Source organism: Entelurus aequoreus (assembly GCF_033978785.1). Classification (NCBI taxonomy): domain Eukaryota; kingdom Metazoa; phylum Chordata; class Actinopteri; order Syngnathiformes; family Syngnathidae; genus Entelurus; species Entelurus aequoreus. The sequence continues at coordinate 74,020,948 of NC_084741.1, read as the reverse complement.
TGTACAAAATAGTAATAGAAGTATCCCAGAAGTGATGCATGCTGGTTGTGGACTGCTCAGGTCTTTGTACAAAATAGTAATAGAAGTATCCCAGAAGTGATGCATGCTGGTTGTGGACTGTTCAGGTCTTTGTACAAAATAGTAATAGAAGTATCCCAGAAGTGATGCATGCTGGTTGTGGACTGTTCAGGTCTTTGTACAAAATAGTAATAGAAGTATCCCAGAAGTGATGCATGCTGGTTGTGGACTGCTCAGGTCTTTGTACAAAATAGTAATAGAAGTATCCCAGAAGTGATGCATGCTGGTTGTGGACTGTTCAGGTCTTTGTACAAAATAGTAATAGAAGTATCCCAGAAGTGATGCATGCTGGTTGTGGACTGCTCAGGTCTTTGTACAAAATAGTAATAGAAGTATCCCAGAAGTGATGCATGCTGGTTGTGGACTGTTCAGGTCTTTGTACAAAATAGTAATAGAAGTATCCCAGAAGTGATGCATGCTGGTTGTGGACTGCTCAGGTCTTTGTACAAAATAGTAATAGAAGTATCCCAGAAGTGATGCATGCTGGTTGTGGACTGCTCAGGTCTTTGTACAAAATAGTAATAGAAGTATCCCAGAAGTGATGCATGCTGGTTGTGGACTGCTCAGGTCTTTGTACAAAATAGTAATAGAAGTATCCCAGAAGTGATGCATGCTGGTTGTGGACTGCTCTGGTCTTTGTACAAAATAGTAATAGAAGTATCCCAGAAGTGATGCATGCTGGTTGTGGACTGTTCAGGTCTTTGTACAAAATAGTAATAGAAGTATCCCAGAAGTGATGCATGCTGGTTGTGGACTGTTCAGGTCTTCCTGTAGTGACACCAAGCCATGGCCTGTCTCCTGTGTGTAAGAGACAAAGATTGTGGATGACTGACAAGATGGTTCACTCTGTTCATTTATTTATGCTATTGAATAGACAAGGTCGGGTGCTGAGAGCGATGCACAGAGTGAACCCTCTTGCGCCCTGTTTGAAAGTGAGAGATGAAAAAATGAAACACGCAGTGACGTGGCAATTTAATGATGCCGTTCAAATCATCCTCTTCATTTTTCATTTATTGTTGACGACTCAGGACTACTAAATAGTTTGAGGATCTCAAATGTGGCAGGCCCATTTCTAATTGTCATGTCATGGGAATTCTTCTACTTTACATTTCTGTCAAATATACTGTATCCAAAATGAGCTTAACCTGTATATTGTGTGTGTGTGTGTGTGTGTGTGTGTGTGTGTGTGTGTGTGTGTGTGTGTGTGTGTGTGTGTGTGTGTGTGTGTGTGTGTGTGTGTGTGTGTGTGTGTTGCAGATGTTCCACACAGCTACCATCACTACTACTCCAACCCCAGCTACCACACGCTGAGGGACAACCGGCCGCCGCTGCCTCACCTGCCCAACAACCATGATCGCACCATCAAGGTAACCCCTGTTCTCACACACACACACACACACACACACACACACACACACACACACACACACACACACACACACACACACACACACACGTTGTATTTATATTGCTATAGATCGGTATATAATCTGCACCCACTCAATTTCAGGGCAAAAAAAGGATTATCATCCATCAGCCGCACGGGACTATAAGTGGCAGATATATGCGTTGTGAAAGAAGTTATATACACACAAATATGTGGTAAATGTTTATTTACATACCTTAATTGTTTCCAAACAGTGTGTGTAACACGGCAGTAAAACGGCTGATCAAACAAAACAGAACCCACTAGCTGCGCAAGCTAGCTCTCCAATCAGCTAAACAGACTCAATAACTCCACGCTGACGTCTTGACGAATTTACTGAGGAATTAGTGAAAGCGAAACAATACAAAAAGAATGTAAACGTGTTAGCATATTCGCTAATGACGCTGGCTTGATGACAGTATGGTAGCATGTAGAAATATGCATGAAACCACATGCGAGGCTTTAGTAAGTACAAAGCGTTGTAGTTGTATTGTAAAAAGTTACAAAGGTTGCTTGCAGTGATGAATGAAGAATCCATGCGAGTAGAAGACGGCCAGAAGACTGCAGAACCAAAAGGATGGCGCCAGAGGACAACCAATAACACACCTTTTCAGTGTCTTTGCTCCTTTTTGTTTTTGTACTGTTTGGTTTATTGCCGTCAGCCAAGAAAAATCCATGAGTTGGCCGCACCGTTTTATTAGCCGCAGTGTACAAAGTGTAGGAAAATAGTAGTGAGTTATAGTCCAGTACTTTCAGGCCACCTCCGTCACACCTTTTGTTTGCGCAGAACACCAACGAGCAGCTGTTGTGCAGCGTGAAGAACATGCAGCGAGATGGCCACGCCCTCTTCAACGCCACGCTGCCTGCAGACTGGAAACACCAGCAGGATCGCAAAGAACCAGGTGAGCCTCGGCAGATCCTGGACCAGATCAATCAAACCTTCATCTTAGTCCTACAAGCTTGTTGAACATGCGGATCAATCAAACCTTCATCTTAGTCCTACAAGCTTGTTGAACATGCAGATCAATCAAACCTTCATCTTAGTCCCACAAGCTTGTTGAACATGCGGATCAATCAAACCTTCATCTTAGTCCTACAAGCTTGTTGAACATGCGGATCAATCAAACCTTCATCTTAGTCCTACAAGCTTGTTGAACATGCGGATCAATCAAACCTTCATCTTAGTCCTACAAGCTTGTTGAACACGCGGATCAATCAAACCTTCATCTTAGTCCTACAAGCTTGTTGAACATGCGGATCAATCAAACCTTCATCTTAGTCCTACAAGCATGTTGAACATCAAACTCATGTGCTCCTGATGTGTGAATTTCAACACTTTGACAAAAGTACAAACTTGTTTCTTCAGGAGTGTTTGGAATGGATCGCAGCTACAGCTACAGTGCCAGCCTTGGCAAATATTTCCACAAAGGTACAGTAATTGTTCTCATAAACATCACCACGCCCTCCTCAGGCAGAGCCTGGTATTGCAAGATGGAAAGTCTAGCATGTCAGCTTGTGAACACAACTTAGATAATAATAATAATAAGAAGAATAGTTTAGGGCTTAGAGCTTACCAAAAACTGGCTTTTGGGACAGATGAGCCCAAACCTCGGACCACTCAGCGAGGGCAGGGCTAGACTCTTGGCTTTTTCACTTGTAGCACCGCTGCTACAACATGAAACACATCTTTAGTAGGTCTTAGTTTCATTATGAACACTCACACAAGGTACACATGTACATACATATCAACTCACACAAGGTACACATGTACATACATATCAACTCAAACAAGGTACACGTGTACATACATATCAACTCAAACAAGGTACACATGTACATACATATCAACTCAAACAAGGTACACATGTACATACATATCAACTCAAACAAGGTACACGTGTACATACATATCAACTCAAACAAGGTACACATGTACATACATATCAACTCAAACAAGGTACACATGTACATACATATCAACTCAAACAAGGTACACATGTACTTACATATCAACTCACACAAGGTACACATGTACATACATATCAACTCACACAAGGTACACATGTACATACATATCAACTCAAACAAGGTACACGTGTACATACATATCAACTCAAACAAGGTACACATGTACATACATATCAACTCAAACAAGGTACACATGTACATACATATCAACTCAAACAAGGTACACATGTACATACATATCAACTCAAACAAGGTACACATGTACATACATATCAACTCAAACAAGGTACACATGTACATACATATCAACTCAAACAAGGTACACGTGTACATACACATCAACTCAAACAAGGTACACATGTACATACATATCAACTCAAACAAGGTACACATGTACATACATATCAACTCAAACAAGGTACACATGTACTTACATATCAACTCACACAAGGTACACATGTACATACATATCAACTCACACAAGGTACACATGTACATACATATCAACTCAAACAAGGTACACGTGTACATACATATCAACTCAAACAAGGTACACATGTACATACATATCAACTCAAACAAGGTACACATGTACATACATATCAACTCAAACAAGGTACACATGTACATACATATCAACTCAAACAAGGTACACATGTACATACATATCAACTCAAACAAGGTACACATGTACATACATATCAACTCAAACAAGGTACACATGTACATACATATCAACTCAAACAAGGTACACGTGTACATACATATCAACTCAAACAAGGTACACATGTACATACATATCAACTCAAACAAGGTACACATGTACATACATATCAACTCAAACAAGGTACACATGTACTTACATATCAACTCAAACAAGGTACACATGTACATACATATCAACTCAAACAAGGTAGGATCCTAACTTAAGAGGTATTTTGAAATAAGACAAAAAGAAAAAGCCTTGAAAATAATACGAGTTAAATATAATAAAGTTAAATATAATAAAGTCAAATATAATCACCAAACATTTGCTTCATTCTTCAGCTAACAAAAACACAAAATGTGTAATAAAATGTCCTGCTTGAAGAGGACATGTTTCTTTGTCAGCAGCAAGATCAACACCATTGACCTAAACTATAGACATGATTATAGGACATACACACAACAATGTTGTCATGATGGTGGTACTTAATGAATACTTAGGTCTACTACACTACTGTATTTAATGTTGTCATGATGGTGGTACTTAATGAATACTTAGGTCTACTACACTACTGTATTTAATGTTGTCATTATGGTGGTACTTAATGAATACTTAGGTTTACTACACTACTGTATTTAATGATGTCATTATGGTGGTACTTAATGAATACTTAGGTGTACTACACTACTGTATTTAATGTTGTCATTATGGTGGTACTTAATGAATACTTAGGTCTACTACACTACTGTATTTAATGTTGTCATGATGGTGGTACTTAATGAATACTTAGGTCTACTACACTACTGTATTTAATGTTGTCATTATGTTGGTACTTAATGAATACTTAGGTCTACTACACTACTGTATTTAATGTTGTCATGATGGTGGTACTTAATGAATACTTAGGTCTACTACACTACTGTATTTAATGTTGTCATTATGGTGGTACTTAATGAATACTTAGGTTTACTACACTACTGTATTTAATGATGTCATTATGGTGGTACTTAATGAATACTTAGGTGTACTACACTACTGTATTTAATGTTGTCATTATGGTGGTACTTAATGAATACTTAGGTCTACTACACTACTGTATTTAATGTTGTCATGATGGTGGTACTTAATGAATACTTAGGTCTACTACACTACTGTATTTAATGTTGTCATTATGTTGGTACTTAATGAATACTTAGGTCTACTACACTACTGTATTTAATGTTGTCATGATGGTGGTACTTAATGAATACTTAGGTCTACTACACTACTGTATTTAATGTTGTCATTATGGTGGTACTTAATGAATACTTAGGTTTACTACACTACTGTATTTAATGATGTCATTATGGTGGTACTTAATGAATACTTAGGTCTACTACGCTACTGTATTTAATGTTGTCATTATGGTGGTACTTAATGAATACTTAGGTCTACTACACTACTGTATTTAATGTTGTCATTATGGTGGTACTTAATGAATACTTAGGTTTACTACACTACTGTATTTAATGATGTCATTATGGTGGTACTTAATGAATACTTAGGTGTACTACACTACTGTATTTAATGTTGTCATTATGGTGGTACTTAATGAATACTTAGGTCTACTACACTACTGTATTTAATGTTGTCATGATGGTGGTACTTAATGAATACTTAGGTCTACTACACTACTGTATTTAATGTTGTCATGGTGGTGGTACTTAATGAATACTTAGGTCTACTACACTACTGTATTTAATGTTGTCATGATGGTGGTACTTAATGAATACTTAGGTCTACTACACTACTGTATTTAATGTTGTCATTATGGTGGTACTTAATGAATACTTAGGTTTACTACACTACTGTATTTAATGATGTCATTATGGTGGTACTTAATGAATACTTAGGTCTACTACACTACTGTATTTAATGATGTCATGATGGTGGTACTTAATGAATACTTAGGTCTACTACACTACTGTATTTAATGTTGTCATGATGGTGGTACTTAATGAATACTTAGGTCTACTACACTACTGTATTTAATGTTGTCATTATGGTGGTACTTAATGAATACTTAGGTTTACTACACTACTGTATTTAATGATGTCATTATGGTGGTACTTAATGAATACTTAGGTCTACTACACTACTGTATTTAATGTTGTCATGATGGTGGTACTTAATGAATACTTAGGTCTACTACACTACTGTATTTAATGTTGTCATGATGGTGGTACTTAATGAATACTTAGGTCTACTACACTACTGTATTTAATGTTGTCATTATGGTGGTACTTAATGAATACTTAGGTCTACTACACTACTGTATTTAATGTTGTCATTATGGTGGTACTTAATGAATACTTAGGTTTACTACACTACTGTATTTAATGATGTCATTATGGTGGTACTTAATGAATACTTAGGTGTACTACACTACTGTATTTAATGTTGTCATTATGGTGGTACTTAATGAATACTTAGGTTTACTACACTACTGTATTTAATGATGTCATGGTGGTACTTAATGAATACTTAGGTCTACTACACTACTGTATTTAATGTTGTCATTATGGTGGTACTTAATGAATACTTAGGTCTACTACACTACTGTATTTAATGTTGTCATTATGTTGGTACTTAATGAATACTTAGGTCTACTACACTACTGTATTTAATGTTGTCATTATGGTGGTACTTAATGAATACTTAGGTCTACTACACTACTGTATTTAATGTTGTCATGGTGGTGGTACTTAATGAATACTTAGGTCTACTACACTACTGTATTTAATGTTGTCATTATGGTGGTACTTAATGAATACTTAGGTCTACTACACTACTGTATTTAATGTTGTCATTATGGTGGTACTTAATGAATACTTAGGTCTACTACACTACTGTATTTAATGTTGTCATTATGGTGGTACTTAATGAATACTTAGGTCTACTACACTACTGTATTTAATGTTGTCATTATGGTGGTACTTAATGAATACTTAGGTTTACTACACTACTGTATTTAATGATGTCATTATGGTGGTACTTAATGAATACTTAGGTCTACTACACTACTGTATTTAATGTTGTCATTATGGTGGTACTTAATGAATACTTAGGTCTACTACACTACTGTATTTAATGTTGTCATTATGGTGGTACTTAATGAATACTTAGGTCTACTACACTACTGTATTTAATGTTGTTATTATGGTGGTACTTAATGAATACTTAGGTCTACTACACTACTGTATTTAATGTTGTCATTATGGTGGTACTTAATGAATACTTAGGTTTACTACACTACTGTATTTAATGATGTCATTATGGTGGTACTTAATGAATACTTAGGTTTACTACACTACTGTATTTAATGATGTCATTATGGTGGTACTTAATGAATACTTAGGTCTACTACACTACTGTATTTAATGTTGTCATGATGGTGGTACTTAATGAATACTTAGGTCTACTACACTACTGTATTTAATGTTGTCATTATGGTGGTACTTAATGAATACTTAGGTCTACTACACTACTGTATTTAATGTTGTCATGATGGTGGTACTTAATGAATACTTAGGTCTACTACACTACTGTATTTAATGTTGTCATTATGGTGGTACTTAATGAATACTTAGGTCTACTACACTACTGTATTTAATGTTGTCATTATGGTGGTACTTAATGAATACTTAGGTCTACTACACTACTGTATTTAATGTTGTCATGGTGGTGGTACTTAATGAATACTTAGGTCTACTACACTACTGTATTTAATGTTGTCATTATGGTGGTACTTAATGAATACTTAGGTCTACTACACTACTGTATTTAATGTTGTCATTATGGTGGTACTTAATGAATACTTAGGTCTACTACACTACTGTATTTAATGTTGTCATTATGGTGGTACTTAATGAATACTTAGGTCTACTACACTACTGTATTTAATGTTGTCATTATGGTGGTACTTAATGAATACTTAGGTTTACTACACTACTGTATTTAATGATGTCATTATGGTGGTACTTAATGAATACTTAGGTCTACTACACTACTGTATTTAATGTTGTCATTATGGTGGTACTTAATGAATACTTAGGTCTACTACACTACTGTATTTAATGTTGTCATTATGGTGGTACTTAATGAATACTTAGGTCTACTACACTACTGTATTTAATGTTGTTATTATGGTGGTACTTAATGAATACTTAGGTCTACTACACTACTGTATTTAATGTTGTCATTATGGTGGTACTTAATGAATACTTAGGTTTACTACACTACTGTATTTAATGATGTCATTATGGTGGTACTTAATGAATACTTAGGTTTACTACACTACTGTATTTAATGATGTCATTATGGTGGTACTTAATGAATACTTAGGTCTACTACACTACTGTATTTAATGTTGTCATTATGGTGGTACTTAATGAATACTTAGGTCTACTACACTACTGTATTTAATGTTGTCATGGTGGTACTTAATGAATACTTAGGTCTACTACACTACTGTATTTAATGTTGTCATGATGGTGGTACTTAATGAATACTTAGGTCTACTACACTACTGTATTTAATGTTGTCATTATGGTGGTACTTAATGAATACTTAGGTCTACTACACTACTGTATTTAATGAATACTTGGAGTGTTTCCGAGGTGCTTCCTGGTGAGAAGTGACGGTGACTACAAGGAAGTGTGTGACTAGAATCCTCTTTCTTGACTGACAGAACTGAAGGACGCGGCGATGGCGAGCAGCAGCTCTCTGAACAGCGAGAATCCTTACGCCACCATCAAGGAGCTCCCAGAGAGCAGCTACATGGAGATGAAGGCGGCCGTGCCCAGAGAGCGAGCTTACACCGACATCAGCCCAGCGCCTCTCTTCAACTCCACCTCCTTGCACAGAAGTGAGAGTCGTAAGGTTCAAAGGTCATTGAGGTCACACAAGTTATGCATCTTTCTCCTCGCAGTGCGGCAGAACTCTGTGGGCCACGCCCCCCTGGAGGACCCCCACAGTCACTACGACCTCCCCGTCAACAGCCACATCCCCGGACACTACGACCTACCTCCCCTTCGCCGCCCCCCCTCCCCCAGGAGGACGCCTCAGTGATGTCACGGCAGAACTCCATACTGCCCCCAGGTGGAGGGCGGTAGGACTCCATACTGCCCCCAGGTGGAGGGCGGTAGGACTCCACACTGCCCCCAAGTGGAGGGCCGTAGAACTCCATACTGCCCCCAAGTGGAGGGCAGTAGAACTCCACACTGCCCCCAGGTGGAGGGCCATAGAACTCCACACTGCCCCCAAGTGGAGGGCCGTAGAACTCCATACTGCCCCCAAGTGGAGGGCAGTAGAACTCCATACGTTGTGGGCAAGAAAAAGAGGCTTGAAAGGGAGGACAGCTGTAATGTTTTCATCCTCTTGAAAAAACATGCTGATTAGCGTTCATGTTAGCACATTTACTTTGATTTCTCTTCAGCTTCCCAAAGACTTCCAAGTCTAATGTAAATGTGTAATTATGACTTTTTTTAACCAACGGTGGATATATTTGTACAAGTACTTTGGAAATCATGCACTTTAGTTCAAAAACAAACCAAGACAGAACACAAGACAATTAGTAACTAATATCATATCTGGCAGGGGCTGTTATGTACTCAACTGCAGAGAATGTCAGGCATCTATTAGGAGTTAGACGTTTTTAACCCCGCCTACAATAATCATCACTACTTCTTGTCTCAACACTAGAGACCAAGGGTGTCTAAACTTCATCCGCGAGGCCTGCATACTGACGGCCATTTTTATATTCTTATATTGTTTTAATTGTGTAAAAAGGCTAAAAAAAAAGTTGTGTTTAATTGTATTCATATCATGTATATTGTTTAATTGTATTCCTATCATGAATATTGTTTAATTGTATTCCTATCATGAATATTGTTTAATTGTATTCCTATCATGAATATTGTTTAATTGTATTCCTATCATGTATATTGTTTAATTGTATTCCTATCATGTATATTGGGACAAACATTAGCCTGTGGGTCGCACGCTACACTCCCAATTCATCAGCTTGCTTTAGCAACTTTATTTTCGCTAAATTCAATTTTCGCTCTTTTCCAGTAAAGACAATTATTTGAGGGCAGCACGGTGGAACAGGGGTTAGTGCCTCTGCCTCACAATACGAAGGTCCTGAGTAGTCCTGAGTTCAATCCCGGGCTCGGGATCTTTCTGTGTGGAGTTTGCATGTTCTCCCCGTGACTGCGTGGGTTCTACTCCGGCTTCCTCCCACCTCCAAAGATATGCACCTGGGGATAGGCTCCTCCCACCTCCAAAGATATGCACCTGGGGATAGACCCCTCCCACCTCCAAAGACATGCACCTGGGGATAGGCCCCTCCCACCTCCAAAGACATGCACCTGGGGATAGGCCCCTCCGACCTCCAAAGACATGCACCTGGGGATAGGCCCCTCCCACCTCCAAAGACATGCACCTGGGGATAGGCCCCTCCCACCTCCAAAGACATGCACCTGGGGATAGGCCCCTCCCACCTCCAAAGACATGCACCTGGGGATAGGCCCCTCCCACCTCCAAAGATATGCACCTGTGGATAGGCCCCTCCCACCTCCAAAGACATGCACCTGGGGATAGGATGATTGGCAACACTAAATGGTCCCTAGTGTGTGAATGTGAGTGTTGTCTATCTGTGTTGGCCCTGTGATGAGGTGGTGACTTGTCCAGGGTGTACCCTGCCTTCCGCCCGAATGCAGCTAAGATAGGCTCCAGCACCCCCCGCGACCCCGAAAGGGACAAGCGGTAGAAAATGGATGGATGGATGGACAATTATTTGAGGAAATACGGGAGAAAAAACACCGTCTGTCCAATGAATCCTTCACCTACTTGACTGTTGATACGCCAATCAATGAATCCTTCACCTACTTGGCTGTTGATACGCCAATCAATGAATCAATGATTCCTTCACCTACTTGGCTGTTGATACGCCAATCAATGAATCAATGAATCCTTCACCTACTTGGCTGTTGATACGCCAATCAATGAATCAATGATTCCTTCACCTACTTGGCTGTTGATACGCCAATCAATGAATCAATGAATCCTTCACCTACTTGGCTGTTGATACACCAATCAATGAATCAATGATTCCTTCACCTACTTGGCTGTTGATACGCCAATCAATGAATCAATGAATCCTTCACCTACTTGGCTGTTGATACACCAATCAATGAATCAATGAATCCTTCACCTACTTGACTGTTGATACGCCAATCAATGAATCAATGATTCCTTCACCTACTTGACTGTTGATACACCAATCAATGAATCCTTCACCTACTTGGCTGTTGATACGCCAATCAATGAATCAATGATTCCTTCACCTACTTGGCTGTTGATACACCAATCAATGAATCAATGAATCCTTCACCTACTTGGCTGTTGATACACCAATCAATGAATCAATGAATCCTTCACCTACTTGACTGTTGATACGCCAATCAATGAATCAATGATTCCTTCACCTACTTGGCTGTTGATACGCCAATCAATGAATCAATGAATCCTTCACCTACTTGACTGTTGATACGCCAATCAATGAATCAATGAATCCGTCACCTACTTGACTGTTGATACGGCAATCAATGAATCAATGAATCCTTCACCTACTTGGCTGTTGATACACCAATCAATGAATCAATGAATCCTTCACCTACTTGACTGTTGATACGCCAATCAATGAATCAATGATTCCTTCACCTACTTGGCTGTTGATACGCCAATCAATGAATCAATGATTCCTTCACCTACTTGGCTGTTGATACGCCAATCAATGAATCAATGATTCCTTCACCTACTTGACTGTTGATACGCCAATCAATGAATCAATGAATCCTTCACCTACTTGACTGTTGATACGCCAATCAATGAATCAATGAATCCTTCACCTACTTGACTGTTGATACGCCAATCAATGAATCAATGAATCCTTCACCTACTTGACTGTTGATACGCCAATCAATGAATCAATGAATCCTTCACCTACTTGACTGTTGATACGCCAATCAATGAATCAATGAATCCTTCACCTACTTGACTGTTGATACGCCAATCAATGAATCAATGATTCCTTCACCTACTTGACTGTTGATACACCAATCAATGAATCAATGAATCCTTCACCTACTTGACTGTTGATACGACAATCAATGAATCCTTCACCTACTTGACTGTTGATACGCCAATCAATGAATCAATGAATCCTTCACCTACTTGACTGTTGATACGCCAATCAATGAATCAATGAATCCTTCACCTACTTGACTGTTGATACGCCAATCAATGAATCCTTCACCTACTTGACTGTTGATACGCCAATCAATGAATCAATGAATCCTTCACCTACTTGACTGTTGATACGCCAATCAATGAATCTTTCACCTACTTGACTGTTGATACGCCAATCAATGAATCAATGAATCCTTCACCTACTTGACTGTTGATACGCCAATCAATGAATCAATGAATCCTTCACCTACTTGACTGTTGATACGCCAATCAATGAATCAATGAATCCTTCACCTACTTGACTGTTGATACGCCAATCAATGAATATTTCACCTACTTGACTGTTGATACGCCAATCAATGAATCAATGAATCCTTCACCTACTTGACTGTTGATACACCAATCAATGAATCAATGAATCCTTCACCTACTTGACTGTTGATACACCAATCAATGAATCAATGAATCCTTCACCTACTTGACTGTTGATACACCAATCAATGAATCAATGAATCCTTCACCTACTTGACTGTTGATACGACAATCAATGAATCAATGAATCCTTCACCTACTTGACTGTTGATACGCCAATCAAGCTTCCCATACCAACATGGCGCTTTGACGGCCGCACTTACCAGAGAAATATTACCAACAGGTTTGTAATGCGCATGTTTAAGGTTCTATAATGTTATGTCAAAGTTTAGAAGACTCTTTAATGAAAGTGTTGATAGTAGAAAACTCTTTAATGAAAGTGTTGATAGTCGCTGATCAACGTTGGCCAGCGAGGTAGAAAAGTGATGACGTCACAGTCCAGCATAGCAATCAGGCATAATGAAATCATGCAATAAACCATATTAGGCAGCAACAATGTTCATGTAAATCTATAACATGACATACATTTTTATTCATTAAAAGCAAAACTTTGAAGAGCTACTTAGTTGTTAGCTAGATGATATCTGTTGGCTAGCTAATTTTACTCCACAGCAGCATGGCAATTATTTCACACATTTTCTTACCTTTTAGCGGACACGTGTGCTTGTTGGTGACCTTTGTAAATATCAAAAGTGTACATTTTAAACCTTTTTTGAAAATACTCGTCTTCCTTTTGTTGTGAGTAGTGTGTGTGAGAGAGAGAGAGCGCTTGGTGGATGGCTTTGTGCAAAACATCAATAAAGTGACAGAGTTGCAACAAAACGATGGCCTCGTCATTCCGACCCAAGAGCGGAAGTGTAAGGAGCCACTGGCGGGTAAAGTGGAGGCTGTTAACCCCAACAATGGAGGGTGTTACCCCCAATGATGGAGGGTGTTACGCCCCAACGATGGAGGGATTTACCCCCAACGATGGAGGGTGTTACCTCCATCGATGGAGGGTGTTAACCCCCAACGATGGAGGGATTTACCCCCAACAATGGAGGGATTTACCCCCAACAATGGAGGGTGTTACCTCCAACAATGGAAGGTGTTAACCCCCAACAATGGAGGGTGTTAACCCCCAACAATGGAGGGATTTACCCCCAACAATGGAGGGTGTTAACCCCCAACAATGGAGGGTGTTATGCCCCAACGATGGAGGGATTTACTCCCAACAATGGAGGGTGTTAACCCCCAACAATGGAGGGTGTTACCTCCAACAATGGAGGGTGTTAACCCCCAACAATGGAAGGTGTTAACCCCCAACAATGGAGGGTGTTACCTCCAACAATGGAAGGTGTTAACCCCCAACAATGGAGGGATTTACCCCCAACAATGGAGGGTGTTAACCCCCAACAATGGAGGGTGTTACACCCCAACGATGGAGGTATTTACTCCCAACAATGGAGGGTGTTAACCCCCAACAATGGAGGGTGTTACCTCCAACAATGGAAAGTGTTAACCCCCAACAATGGAGGGATGTACCCCCAACAATGGAGGGTGTTACCTCCAACAATGGAGGGTGTTAACCCCCAACAATGGAGGGTGTTACGCCCCAATGATGGAGGGATTTACCCCCAACAATGGAGGGTGTTACCTCCAACAATGGAGGGTGTTACCCCCCAACAATGGAGGGTGTTACCACCAACAATGGAAGGTGTTACCACCAACAATGGAAGGTGTTAACCCCCAACAATGGAGGGTGTTAACCCCCAACAATGGAGGGATTTACCCCCAACGATGGAGGGTGTTAACCCCCAACGATGGAGGGTGTTACGCCCCAATGATGGAGGGATTTACCCCCAACAATGGAGGGTGTTACCTCCAACAATGGAGGGTGTTACCTCCAACAATGGAGGGTGTTAACCCCCAACAATGGAGGGTGTTACCTCCAACAATGGAAGGTGTTAACCCCCAACAATGGAGGGATTTACCCCCAACAATGGAGGGTGTTAACCCCCAACAATGGAGGGTGTTACGCCCCAACGATGGAGGGATTTACTCCCAACAATGGAGGGTGTTACCTCCAACAATGGAGGGTGTTAACCCCCAACAATGGAGGGTGTTACCTCCAACAATGGAGGGTGTTACCTCCAACAATGGAAGGTGTTAACCCCCAACAATGGAGGCTGTTACCGTCTACCCTGCGCTGGGAGCCGACGAGCAGGAAAGGTGCAACACCTTCATTTGAAAGGAGTGTTGGGCCTGCTCTGATTGGTCAGCCTGCGTCAGCTTGACTGCAGTTAACTAAGTCAACAGACTCACTAACTTTAAGATGTCAAAATGTTTGTGTATATTTGGAAATGAAAGCAAAAGATGGATTTAAATGAATGTATTAAAAAAGACAATGAGTCGCTGTGGGAGAGAATGTTGTTTTAAGTGTGAGCATTCATCACTTCAAGGCTTGTTCAAAGTGAACGACAAACATTCATCACTTCAAGGCTTGTTCAAAGTGAACAACAAACGTCATCAACTCATCTGACGCTGACAGGATGGCAAAATGTTTCAGTCAGACAGAAAAAAACCTTCAATGTTTACATCCATTTTCAACTCTTTGTCAATTGTACATCTTTGGAGATGACTGGAAGGCACTTTTGGTGAAGAAAAAAAAGACAACAAATGCATTAGAGGAAACAGAAACATAAATGCTTTGCTATACTTGACTGCAGGACAGAAAGTGAATAAGTCACATCCCACCCAGGAAAAAAAGCAAAGCGAGCCAGAGAAGACGTCTGAAGGCACGTTGGCAGTTTGCAAGCTTCATCAAAAATGTTGTCAAACAGCATCAGCACTCAACACGTAGTAAGACACACCCTGGTTGCCGTGACGACAAACGGCATCAGCACTCAACACGTAGTAAGACACACCCTGGTTGCCGTGACGACAAACGGCATCAGCACTCAACACGTAGTAAGACACACCCTGGTTGCCGTGACGACAAACGGCATCAGCACTGAACATGTAGTGCAGGATTACAGTGACGACACCTCTTTGGTGTTAGGGAACACTCATTAGTGGCCAACATTCTGCTAAACAAACACAAATGACAAGTGAAGAAAGACAATTTGCATGCAAAACATTCAGCAGAACACCTGAGAAGACAACACTGCTGCTCAAAAAGTCCTTTCAGTGGATTTCACTTGAAATGAAGCTTGGTTGCTTTCACTTTCACATCTTGACGTTTGTGTGTGTGTACGTGTGTGTGTGTGTGCGTGTGTACGTGTGTGTGTGCACCTTCTCCTACGAGGCTGTGCGTGTTGACGTTTGACAGGGCTTGACGTATACCTCAACTGGACAAAAAGCTGTGTGTGTGTGTGTGTGTGTGTGTGTGTGTGTGTGTGTGTGTGTGTGTGTGTGTGTGTGTGTGTGTGTGTGTGTGTGTGTGTGTGTGTGTGTGTGTGTGTGTGTGTGTGTGTGTGTGTGTGTGTGTGTGTGTGTGTGTGTGTGTGTGTGTGTGTGTGTGTGTGTGTGTGTGTGTGTGTGTGTGTCAGCATTAGCACATGCAACAACGTACACGCAGAGCAAGGTCCTTTAAGTATGTGGATAGAAAAGCAGAAAGATCCCAGCAGTGGAAGTGATGCTGCAGGAAGGAGGCCACGTCTGCATGACATCATCACGTCTGCATGACATCATCACGTCTGCATGACATCATCACGTCTGCGTGACATCACCACGTCTGCATGACATCACCACGTCCGCGTGACATCATCACGTCTGCGTGACATCACCACGTCTGCGTGACATCATCACGTCTGCGTGACATCATCACGTCTGCGTGACATCATCACGTCTGCGTGACATCACCACGTCTGTGTTACATCATCACGCAGTTCTCAGGCCTGACACCGCTCTGGAAGGAAGAGGAGGGTGAAAGGTCAGTGACAAAGTTGTCTCTTTTAAGCCTTTAAATTGTTTGACGACAAAAGACACGTGAAATGTGTTTTATGTTATTGTTATTTTGGCAAGTTAAAAAAAAATGGTCTTGATGATATACATACGTATGCAGGACTGTCTCAGAAAATTGGAATATTGTGATAAAGTTCTTTATTTTCTGTAACGCAATTAAAAAAAACAAAAATGTCATACATTGTGGATTCATTACACATCAACTGAAATATTGCAAGCCTTTTATTATTTTAATATTGCTGATTATGGCATACAGCTTAAGAAAACTCAAAAATCCCATCTCAAAAAATTAGAATATTTCCTCAGACCAAGTAAAAAATAAAGATTTATGACAGCAAAACAAAATCCAACATTTGAAAATGTCAATGAATGCACTCAGTACTTGGTTGGGAATCCTTTTGCACGGATGACTGCACCAATGTGGCGTGGCATGGAGCCAATCAGCCTGTGGCATTGCTGAGGTGTTATGGATGCTTCAATAGCGGCCTTTAGCTCATTTGCATTATTGTCTTTCAGCTTCTTCTTCACAATACCCCACAAATTCTCTATGGGGTTCAGGTCAGGGGAGTTGGCAGGCCAATGGAGGACAGTAATGCCATGGTCAGTACACCACTTACTGCTGGTTTTGGCACTGTGGGCAGGTGCCAGATCATGAAATCATCATCTCCATAGAGCTTTTCAACAGATAGAAGCATGTATTGCTCTAAAATCTCTTGGTACACAGCTGCATTGACTCTGGACTTGATGAAACACAGTGGACCAACACCAGCAGCTGACATGGCTCCCCAAACCATTGCTGACTGGAAACTTCACACTGGATTTCAAGCAACTTGGATTTTTCTCCTCTCCAGCCTTCCTCCAGACTCTAGCGCCTTGACTTCCAAATGAAATACAAAACTTGCTTTCATCTGAAAACAGGATTCTGGACCACTCTGCAACTGTCCAGTGCTTCTTTTCCATAGCCCAAGTCAGACGCTTCTAGAGATTTTAGAGCACTACATGCTTCCATCTGTTGAAAAGCTCTATGGAGATGATGATTTCATTTTCCAGCACAGTGGCAAAACCAGCAGTAAGTGGTGTACTGACCATGGCATTACTGTCCTCCATTGGCCTGCCAACTCCCCTGACCTGAACCCCATAGAGAATTTGTGGGGTATTGTGAAGAAGAAGCTGAAAGACAATAATGCAAATGAGCTAAAGGCCGCTATTGAAGCCTCCATAACACCTCAGCAATGCCACAGGCTGATTGGCTCCATGCCACGCCACATTGGTGCAGTCATCCGTGCAAAAGGATTCCCAACCAAGTACTGAGTGCATTCATTGACATTTTCAAATGTTAGATTTTGTTTTGCTGTTAGAAATCTTTATTTTTTTACTTGGTCTGAGGAAATATTCTAATTTTTTGAGATGGGATTTTTGAGTTTTCTTAAGCTGTATGCCATAATCAGCAATATTAAAATAATAAAAGGCTTGCAATATTTCAGTTGATGTGTAATAAATCCAGAATGTATGACATTTTTGTTTTTTTTAATTGCATTACAGAAAATAAAGAACTTTATCACAATATTCTAATTTTCTGAGACAGTCCTGTATATATACATACATACATATATATGTATGTATATATATATACATATATGTGTATATATATATATATTATATATATATATATATATATATATATATATATATATATATATATATATATATATATATATATATATATATATATATATATATATATATATATATATATATATATGTCATCATTGATATATAAACTATCAGACTGTGTGGTCGCTAGTAGTGGCTTTCAGTAGGCCTTTAATGGGCATAACAACTTCAACATGGAATTCATCTTTTACAGTATGTTAATGTTTAAATATGTTTAAAGTATGTTTGTTTAAATATGTTTAAAGTATGTTTATGTTTAAATATGTTTAAAGTATGTTTATGTTTAAATATGTTTAAAGTATGTTTATGTTTAAATAGGTTTAAAGTATGTTTATGTTTAAATATGTTTAAAGTATGTTTCCAACTTTGTGGGAAGACTTTGGAAAAGACCCTTTTTAGCTATACTTGGCTGAGTTTGGTGTGGAAGAACACCACCACCACCACCACCACCTGACCTCACCTATGGGTTTAACCCCACTTCCTGTGTCCCAATACTTTTGTCCTTGTGGTGTATAATAATAATAAATATGATAAGATGCTACCTGTCTGGGCTGGTTAGTGCCCATGAAAAAGGAATGTCCCACAAGGGGGTCGGCCCCGCCGCCTCCACCGCCGCCGCAACCATCGCGGTCAGACGGCTGTCCGCAGGAGTCGCAGATGACGGTGCGGCTGCGCAAGTTGTACTCGTTGTCGCCGCTGGTGCTGTGAGCGCCCTGCAGAAGTAGCACGTTAGCCAGCGCACACGCCACAACGTAGCCGCTTCACCGCCATGATAGCTACCATGTCGTCGTCGTCCTCCTGGAAGAGGCTGCGGGTGACTTTCCTGGCGGCCATTTCCTGGCAGAGAGCGTCCTTGTTAAAGGTGATCACACATCAGACTTTGCCACTGTTACCTCTCCACTGGCGCTGAGCAGGACCGTCTGCAGGAGGTCGCCGCTGCCCCAGGAGTCCTGGCTCTTCCACAGCAGGTCAGACGGGGGGGCGTGGCTACCGCCGCTGGACGCCGCCCAGATCTGCAGAGTTCAAAGGTCGCCCTTACTGAGGATCTTGTATGGATACTTCATTCATCACGTTTGTAAGTTTGAACTAAAAGTGTTTCTACTTACTATGTGGGATGTTTGTACGTGTAATGAAGCTAGCATATTATTAACTTATTCTTCTTGTATTGAATCACAACACCAACACTGATTAGCTGATTGGAGAGCTAGCTTGCGCCGCTAGTGGGTCCATGACCATGACTTGTGTTTTGTTTGATCAGCCGTTTTACTGCCGTGTTACAGACACCGTTTGGAAACAATGAAGGCAAACCAGAAAAGATGAAAAGGAAGGTTTTGTACAATGAGTATGAATATGAAACTTCTCAACCTTGAAGCTATGTGTCTGTCTTTAAAAGCATCAATTGTTCCAAAGATGGATTTAAACACTGAGTGGTACACGCGTGTCCTGTTGGACAAAAACATGCACTGTATCCAAATAAATTGTATCCTTTTTTACAAGTGATGCCCTCCCATGTTCCTTCTGTCGAGAGTCTGCTGGGAAACATGGCGAGGAAACAATCCACTCATGAAACATGGCGAGGAAACAATCCACTCATGAAACATGGCGAGGCAACAATCCACTCATGAAACATGGCGAGGAAACAATCCACTCATGAAACATGGCGAGGAAACAATCCACTCATGAAACATGGCGAGGTTCATAAAGGAAACAATCCACTCATGAAACATGGCTGGCTTCATAAAGAAAACAATCCACTCATGAAACATGGCGGGCTTCATAAAGGAAACAATCCACTTATGAAACATGGCGAGGAAACAATCCACTCATGAAACATGGCGAGGAAACAATCCACTCATGAAACATGGCGAGGAAACAATCCACTCATGAAACATGGCGAGGTTCATAAAGGAAACAATCCACTCATGAAACATGGCGGGCTTCATAAAGAAAACAATCCACTCATGAAACATGGCGGGCTTCATAAAGGAAACAATCCACTCATGAAACATGGCGGGCTTCATAAAGGAAACAATCCACTCATGAAACATGGCGGGCTTCATAAAGGAAACAATCCACTCATGAAACATGGTGGGCTTCATAAAGGAAACAATCCACTCATGAAACATGGCGGGCTTCATAAAGGAAACAATCCACTTATGAAACATGACGGGCTTCATAAAGGAAACAATCCACTCATGAAACATGGTGGGGTTCATAAAGGAAACAATCCACTCATGAAACATGGCGGGCTTCATAAAGGAAACAATCCACTCATGAAACATGGCGGGGTTCATAAATGAAACAATCCACTCATGAAACATGGAGAGGAAACAATCCACTCATGAAACATGGCGGGCTTCATAAAGGAAACAATCCACTCATGAAACATGGCGGGGTTCATAAAGGAAACAATCCACTCATGAAACATGGCGAGGAAACAATCCACTCATGAAACATGGCGAGGAAACAATCCACTCATGAAACATGGCGGGCTTCATAAAGGAAACAATCCACTCATGAAACATGGCGGGCTTCATAAAGGAAACAATCCACTCATGAAACATGGCGGGCTTCATAAAGGAAACAATCCACTCATGAAACATGGCGGGCTTCATAAAGGAAACAATCCACTCATGAAACATGGAGAGGAAACAATCCACTCATGAAACATGGCGAGGTTCATAAAAGAAACAATCCACTCATGAAACATGGCGAGGAAACAATCCACTCATGAAACATGGCGAGGTTCATAAAGGAAACAATCCACTCATGAAACATGGCGGGCTTCATAAAGGAAACAATCCACTCATGAAACATGGCGGGCTTCATAAAGGAAACAATCCACTCATGAAACATGGTGGGGTTTATAAAGGAAACAATCCACTCATGAAACATGGCGGGCTTCATAATGGAAACAATCCACTCATGAAACATGGCGGGGTTCATAAATGAAACAATCCACTCATGAAACATGGAGAGGAAACAATCCACTCATGAAACATGGCGGGGTTCATAAAGGAAACAATCCACTCATGAAACATGGCGAGGAAACAATCCACTCATGAAACATGGCGAGGAAACAATCCACTCATGAAACATGGCGGGCTTCATAAAGGAAACAATCCACTCATGAAACATGGTGGGCTTCATAAAGGAAACAATCCACTCATGAAACATGGCGGGCTTCATAAAGGAAACAATCCACTCATGAAACATGGCGGGCTTCATAAAGGAAACAATCCACTCATGAAACATGGCAGGCTTCATAAAGGAAACAATCCACTCATGAAACATGGCGGGCTTCATAAAGGAAACAATCCACTCATGAAACATGGCGGGCTTCATAAAGGAAACAATCCACTCATGAAACATGGCGGGCTTCATAAAGGAAACAATCCACTCATGAAACATGGCGGGCTTCATAAAGGAAACAATCCACTCATGAAACATGGCGGGCTTCATAAAGGAAACAATCCACTCATGAAACATGGCGGGCTTCATAAAGGAAACACTCCACTCATGAAACATGGCGGGCTTCATAAAGGAAACAATCCACTCATGAAACATGGCGGGCTTCATAAAGGAAACAATCCACTCATGAAACATGGCGGGGTTCATAAATGAAACAATCCACTCATCCTTTTGTCATATTGTGTCTTCCTTTTGTCATATTGTGTCTTTGTTTTGTCATATTGTGTCTTCCTTTTGTCATATTGTGTCTTTGTTTTGTCATATTGTGTCTTCCTTTTGTCATATTGTGTCTTTGTTTTGTCATATTGTGTCTTCCTTTTGTCATATTGTGTCTTCCTTTTGTCATATTGTGTCTTCCTTTTGTCATATTGTGTCTTCCTTTTGTCATATTGTGTCTTCCTTTTGTCATATTGTGTCTTCCTTTTGTCATATTGTGTCTTCCTTTTGTCATATTGTGTCTTCCTTGTGTCATATTGTGTCTTCCTTTTGTCATATTGTGTCTTCCTTTTGTCATATTGTGTCTTTGTTTTGTCATATTGTGTCTTCCTTTTGTCATATTGTGTCTTCCTTTTGTCATATTGTGTCTTCCTTTTGTCATATTGTGTCTTCCTTTTGTCATATTGTGTCTTCCTTTTGTCATATTGTGTCTTCCTTTTGTCATATTGTGTCTTCCTTTTGTCATATTGTGTCATCCTTTTGTCATATTGTGTCATCCTTTTGTCATATTGTGTCTTCCTTTTGTCATATTGTGTCTTTGTTTTGTCATATTGTGTCTTCCTTTTGTCATATTGTGTCTTCCTTTTGTCATATTGTGTCTTCCTTTTGTCATATTTTGTCTTTGTTTTGTCATATTGTGTCTTTGTTTTGTCATATTGTGTCTTCCTTTTGTCATATTGTGTCTTCCTTTTGTCATATTGTGTCTTCCTTTTGTCATATTGTGTCTTCCTTTTGTCATATTGTGTCTTCCTTTTGTCATATTGTGTCTTTGTTTTGTCATATTGTGTCTTCCTTTTGTCATATTGTGTCTTCCTTTTGTCATATTGTGTCTTCCTTTTGTCATATTGTGTCTTCCTTTTGTCATATTGTGTCTTCCTTTTGTCATATTGTGTCTTCCTTTTGTCATATTGTGTCTTCCTTTTGTCATATTGTGTCTTTGTTTTGTCATATTGTGTCTTCCTTTTGTCATATTGTGTCTTCCTTTTGTCATATTGTGTCTTCCTTTTGTCATATTGTGTCTTCCTTTTGTCATATTTTGTCTTCCTTTTGTCATATTGTGTCTTTGTTTTGTCATATTGTGTCTTCCTTTTGTCATATTGTGTCTTCCTTTTGTCATATTGTGTCTTCCTTTTGTCATATTGTGTCTTCCTTTTGTCATATTTTGTCTTCCTTTTGTCATATTGTGTCTTTGTTTTGTCATATTGTGTCTTCCTTTTGTCATATTGTGTCTTCCTTTTGTCATATTGTGTCTTCCTTTTGTCATATTGTGTCTTCCTTTTGTCATATTGTGTCTTCCTTTTGTCATATTGTGTCTTCCTTTTGTCATATTGTGTCTTCCTTGTGTCATATTGTGTCTTCCTTTTGTCATATTGTGTCTTCCTTTTGTCATATTGTGTCTTTGTTTTGTCATATTGTGTATTCCTTTTGTCATATTGTGTCTTCCTTTTGTCATATTGTGTCTTCCTTTTGTCATATTGTGTCTTCCTTTTGTCATATTGTGTCTTTGTTTTGTCATATTGTGTCTTTGTTTTGTCATATTGTGTCTTCCTTTTGTCATATTGTGTCTTCCTTTTGTCATATTGTGTCTTCCTTGTAAATAAGCATTTACACAATGTAAATAAACATTTACAGAATGTAAATAAACATTTACACAATGTAAATAAGCATTTACACAATGTAAATAAACATTTACACAATGTAAATAAACATTTACACAATGTAAATAAGCATTTACACAATGTAAATAAACATTACAGAATGTAAATAAACATTTACAGAATGTAAATAAACATTTACACAATGTAAATAAACATTTACAGAATGTAAATAAGCATTTACACAATGTAAATAAACATTTACACAATGTAAATAAACATTTACACAATGTAAATAAGCATTTACACAATGTAAATAAACATTTACAGAATGTAAATAAACATTTACACAATGTAAATAAACATTTACACAATGTAAATAAACATTTACACAATGTAAATAAACATGTACACTATGTAAATAAGCATTTACACAATGTAAATAAACATTTACAGAATGTAAATAAATATTTACAGAATGTAAATAAACATTTACACAATGTAAATAAACATTTGCATAGTGTAAATAAGTCCTTCCAGTGCATAAATGGTGAGAAGATGGTCAGACTTACAGTGACGGTGGCTCCAGCCTTCAGGTTGAACTTGTGTGGGAACTTGTAGATGATGGGGTTGGCTCCTCCCACCGTTCTCCTCACCTGCCAGCCGGCCAGTGATTGGTCCTGAGGGCGAGAGTGCTCAGACAGGTGCGTGTGTGGGCGTGGTCTTCCATGCAAAACAATCACCTCGTCGCTTTTGTTGCAGAGTCGGACAAACTTGCCGTCCAGGTCCACCTCGTCCACGGTGACGCGGCCGCTGGCTGAGGCGTGCTGGCTGATGCGCGTCTTGGTGACGGTGCCGCCCACCACGCTGGAGGCCTCGCTGTCGTTGTCGTTGAGGCGCCGCTTCTTGGCCACCGCCGTGCCCGAGGAGGTGCGGCTGCTGGAGGCGGCGGTGTGGCCCAGGCGGCTGTGGGAGGAGCCTGAGGTGCGGGTCACCGTCACCCTGGCTTGGGTAGGGCTGGGCGACAGACGCAACCTGAGGGGGGGAGGAGCCAATCAGCACACGGCTTGGAAGTGGCACGCTCCACGCCACGCTCACCTCTCCTCCTCGCCCTCCAGCAGCTTCCTGTAGGCGCTGATCTCCATGTCCAGCGTCAGCTTGATGTCCAGCAGCTCCTGGTACTCGTCCAGCTGCCTCTGCAGGCGAGCTCGCATGGCGGCCATGTCGCGCTCCTTCTCCTCCAGACGTCTGCGCATCAGGTCACGCTCGCGGCTCAGCGTCTCCTCCAGCTCGCGCACCTTCGCCTCGCTCAGGGACAGCTGGCAACACACACACGGCCGCTTACACCTCTTGGAGAGTGTGTGTGTGTGTGTGTGTGTGTGTGTGTGTGTGTGTGTGTGTGTGTGTGTGTGTGTGTGTGTGTGTGTGTGTGTGTGTGTGTGTGTGTGTGTGTGTGTGTGTGCGCACCTGCTTCTGCAGCTGCCCCAGCTGTCCTGACATGCTCTCCATGCGCATGCGTGTCTGCTGCAGCTCTTCATGAGCGGCGCCCACCAAGTGGCTGTTCCTGTCGGCCGACTGGCGGGCGTTCTCCAGCTGACCAGACAGGAAGTGGAATTATTAGCATTTGTTAGACAACAAAGCAGATGAAACAGGAAGTGGAATTATTAGCATTTATTAGACAACAAAGCAAATGAAACAGGAAACAATTGGGATATTTTTGTTGTTGTTCTTTTAGTTGTGTAAATGTTCTGAAGGGCTAATAATAATAATAGTAAGTAAATTAAAAGCATTGCAATAAAATAGTGAAAACTATGTGATTGAAATAATAAAATGGTAAATATGTGTAGTGAACTAAATGTAAAAAAGAACATGTTTTTACAGTTATGCCATTGTTTCGTAAGGTTACTAATAATAAGCAAGTACGGTAAATAAAAAGTAATCCAACAAAATAATGACAAAATGATAATATAAATATTGAAATGGCAAAAAGGAACATATTTCTATGGCTATGCAATGTTTGTGAAAAGTTCCTAGCAAGTACAGTACATAGAAAATAATGCAACACAATCCAAATAATGACAACATTGTTAAATGATCAAAAAGTGTCATGAACTGGACAGTTTTTTAGTTATGCAACTTTTATGAAAGGTCATAAAAAGTAATAGAACAAAATTACAAATGTCATTAAAATGGTAAAGATGTGCAGTGAATTAGACATATTTATATAGTTATGCCATTTTTAGTAGGAGCAACTTTTATGAAAAGTAATCATAAAAAGTTAAATGTTTACACAAATGGTAGAAATGTGTAGACAACGTGACGACAAAGGGACATATTTTTGCGTCTAATAATTAAAAAGTCATACAAAAACATTTTTTAGTCAGACATTTTTTCTAAAATGTGAATAAAAAATACAAGAAATTAATTGTATGACTTAAAAATGTGGAGTAAAAAGAAGAACATTTGTTAGCGACGCACATTTCATGAACGTTTAATAAGTTATACAACATTTACAATGCAAATATTGCAATAGAGAAAATATACAGAAGGATTTTTTATGAAGGGTAATAAGTAAATAATGATAAATATGCTGCTGCAGGTGGTGGTAGAAATATGATTATGATGCTGCAGGTGGTGGTAGAAATATGATTATGATGCTGCAGGTGGTGGTAGAAATATGATTCTGATGCTGCAGGTGGTGGTAGAAATATGATTATGCTGCTGCAGGTGGTGGTAGAAATATGATTATGATGCTGCAGGTGGTGGTAGAAATATGATTATGCTGCTGCAGGTGGTGGTAAAAATATGATTATGATGCTGCAGGTGGTGGTAGAAATATGATTATGATGCTGCAGGTGGTGGTAGAAATATGATTCTGATGCTGCAGGTGGTGGTAGAAATATGATTATGATGCTGCAGGTGGTGGTAGAAATATGATTCTGATGCTGCAGGTGGTGGTAGAAATATGATTATGCTGCTGCAGGTGGTGGTAGAAATATGATTCTGATGCTGCAGGTGGTGGTAGAAATATGATTATGATGCTGCAGCTGGTGGTAGAAATATGATTATGCTGCTGCAGGTGGTGGTAGAAATATGATTATGATGCTGCAGGTGGTGGTAGAAATATGATTATGCTGCTGCAGGTGGTGGTAAAAATATGATTATGATGCTGCAGGTGGTGGTAGAAATATGATTATGATGCTGCAGGTGGTGGTAGAAATATGATTCTGATGCTGCAGGTGGTGGTAGAAATATGATTATGATGCTGCAGGTGGTGGTAGAAATATGATTCTGATGCTGCAGGTGGTGGTAGAAATATGATTATGCTGCTGCAGGTGGTGGTAGAAATATGATTCTGATGCTGCAGGTGGTGGTAGAAATATGATTATGATGCTGCAGCTGGTGGTAGAAATATGATTATGCTGCTGCAGGTGGTGGTAGAAATATGATTATGATGCTGCAGGTGGTGGTAGAAATATGATTATGCTGCAGGTGGTGGTAGAAATATGATTATGATGCTGCAGGTGGTGGTAGAAATATGATTATGCTGCAGGTGGTGGTAGAAATATGATTATGCTGCAGGTGGTGGTATAAATATGATTATGATGCTGCAGGTGGTGGTAGAAATATGATTATGATGCTGCAGGTGGTGGTAGAAATATGATTCTGATGCTGCAGGTGGTGGTAGAAATATGATTATGCTGCTGCAGGTGGTGGTAGAAATATGATTATGATGCTGCAGGTGGTGGTAGAAATATGATTATGATGCTGCAGCTGGTGGTAGAAATATGATTATGCTGCTGCAGGTGGTGGTAGAAATATGATTATGATGCTGCAGGTGGTGGTAGAAATATGATTATGCTGCAGGTGGTGGTAGAAATATGCTTCTGATGCTGCAGGTGGTGGTAGAAATATGATTATGCTGCAGGTGGTGGTAGAAATATGATTATGCTGCAGGTGGTGGTAGAAATATGATTATGATACTGCAGGTGGCGGTAGAGTACCTTGGAGTTGAAGGTCTTCTCCAGCTCCGCCTTGTAGAAGCCCACCTGCTCCTCGTGCTGCGCCCTCAGCTCAGCCAGCGCCTCCGCCAGCTTGCTCTCGAACTCAATGTGCCGCCCGCCGTCCACGTCCACCACGCGCGACTCGTAGCGCCGCTTGGACTCGCGTAGTTCCTGCAAGCGCCACACCAATGTGTTGCGGCCGGGGGAAGACGCAGGTGTTTGAGGTGTGTCACCTCGTTGGAGATGTTCTTCTGGAACTCCAGCTCCTCCTTCAGGGTCTGCAGGCGGTTCTCAGCATCCACCCGCCTCAGCATCTCGTCATGAAGCTGCCTCTTGGCGTCCGCCAGGGCCAAGTCCAACTGCGGGACCACAAGGTTTGGGACTTGAAAAGAAACTTTGACACTTGACCCTGGAACACATTCTTTTCTTCTCTGCTATTTAACAGCAAATCTGTCACCAGATTGTGTTTGCATATGTAGTAGCGGGGCCGGGCCACTAGGTGGAGCCAACATTCAGCTGCCAATCAAAGATGGCGAGCACATTTACCTTGGCCAGCTGGGCCTTCAGGTCCTTCACCTCGGCCTCCAGGGCCCGCTTCTCCGCCAGGGCCGTGCTGAGGGAGGCATCTTTGGAATTGAGCAGCGCCTCCAGGTCTCGAAGGCGGGCCAGAGCCGCTTCCAGGTCGGACTCCTTCCTGCTGTTCCTGCCAGGACCACAGAAGAAGAAGAAGAAAGCTCAGATGTGAAGAACGCAGCAGCTAAAATGTCACACTCATGCATATTACACCTTGAACATGTACATTTCATATTCTACAACAAAGGATGGATTTCATATACTTTCATGTCATTCATTTGCTATATGAATGATATATAAAGCATTTCATACATTTACATTCATACTTTCATGTCATTCATTTGCTATATGAATGATATATAAAGCATTTCATACATTTACATTCATACTTTCATGTCATTCATTTGCTATATGAATGATAGATCATGCATTTCATACATTTACATTCATACTTTCATGTCATTCATTTGCTATATGAATGATATATAAAGCATTTCATACATTTACATTCATACTTTCATGTCATTCATTTGCTATATGAATGATATATAAAGCATTTCATACATTTACATTCATACTTTCATGTCATTCATTTGCTATATGAATGATAGATCATGCATTTCATACATTTACATTCATACTTTCATGTCATTCATTTTTGCTATATGAATGATATATAAAGCATTTCATACATTTACATTCATACTTTCATGTCATTAATTTGCTATATGAATGATATATCATGCATTTCATACATTTACATTCATACTTTCATGTCATTCATTTGCTTTATGAATGATATATAAAGCATTTCATACATTTACATTCATACTTTCATGTCATTCATTTGCTTTATGAATGATAGATCATGCATTTCATACATTTACATTCATACTTTCATGTCATTCATTTGCTTTATGAATGATATATAAAGCATTTCATACATTTACATTCATACTTTCATGTCATTCATTTGCTATATGAATGATAGATCATGCATTTCATACATTTACATTCATACTTTCATGTCATTCATTTGCTTTATGAATGATAGATCATGCATTTCATACATTTACATTCATACTTTCATGTCATTCATTTGCTTTATGAATGATATATAAAGCATTTCATACATTTACATTCATACTTTCATGTCATTCATTTGCTATATGAATGATATATAAAGCATTTCATACATTTACATTCATACTTTCATGTCATTCATTTGCTATATGAATGATAGATCATGCATTTCATACATTTACATTCATACTTTCATGTCATTCATTTGCTTTATGAATGATATATAAAGCATTTCATACATTTACATTCATACTTTCATGTCATTCATTTGCTTTATGAATGATATATAAAGCATTTCATACATTTACATTCATACTTTCATGTCATTAATTTGCTTTATGAATGATATATAAAGCATTTCATACATTTACATTCATACTTTCATGTCATTCATTTGCTATATGAATGATAGATCATGCATTTCATACATTTACATTCATACTTTCATGTCATTCATTTGCTATATGAATGATATATAAAGCATTTCATACATTTACATTCATACTTTCATGTCATTCATTTGCTATATGAATGATATATAAAGCATTTCATACATTTACATTCATACTTTCATGTCATTCATTTGCTATATGAATGATAGATCATGCATTTCATACATTTACATTCATACTTTCATGTCATTCATTTGCTTTATGAATGATAGATCATGCATTTCATACATTTACATTCATACTTTCATGTCATTCATTTGCTTTATGAATGATAGATCATGCATTTCATACATTTACATTCATACTTTCATGTCATTCATTTGCTTTATGAATGATAGATCATGCATTTCATACATTTACATTCATACTTTCATGTCATTCATTTGCTTTATGAATGATAGATCATGCATTTCATACATTTACATTCATACTTTCATGTCATTCATTTGCTATATGAATGATATATAAAGCATTTCATACATTTACATTCATACTTTCATGTCATTCATTTGCTATATGAATGATATATCATGCATTTCATACATTTACATTCATACTTTCATGTCATTCATTTGCTATATGAATGATATATAAAGCATTTCATACATGTACATTCATACTTTCATGTCATTCATTTCATGACCGTATACTCGTCCAGATTGTTCGTGGCCGCTCCAATTGCCTCCCAGTCTGTCGTTTCCCAACAAGCACGCAACTCGTCCACAGACTCGGCGGTGAAACACTTAATGTTCCTCATAACAGGTTTAATAATGCTACTTAATATCAACAGTGGTGTGGTGGTTAATAATGCTACTTAAATGTGGTGTGGTGGTTAATAATGCTACTTAAATGTGGTGTGCTGGTTAATAATGCTACTTAAATGTGGTGTGGTGGTTAATAATGCTACTTAAATGTGGTGTGCTGGTTAATAATGCTATGTATATATATGTCTTGTGTTTATTTACTGTTGTAGTCATTCCCAGCTGAATACCAGGTCACCCCCGCCTCTCACAGCATCTTCCCTATCTGAATCGCTTCCACTGCCCTCTAGTCCTTCACTCTCACTTTCCTCATCCACAAATCTTTCACCCTCGCTCAAATTAATGGGGTAATCGTCGCTTTCTTGGTCCGAATCGCTCTCGCTGCTGGTGGCCATGATTGTAAACAATGTGCAGATGTGAGGAGCTCCACAACCTGTGACGTCACGTAGTGTAGTAGACCTAAGTATTCATTAAGTACCACCATAATGACAACATTAAATACAGTAGTGTAGTAGACCTAAGTATTCATTAAGTACCACCATAATGACAACATTAAATACAGTAGTGTAGTAGACCTAAGTATTCATTAAGTACCACCATAATGACAACATTAAATACAGTAGTGTAGTAGACCTAAGTATTCATTAAGTACCACCATAATGACAACATTAAATACAGTAGTGTAGTAGACCTAAGTATTCATTAAGTACCACCATGACATCATTAAATACAGTAGTGTAGTAGACCTAAGTATTCATTAAGTACCACCATAATGACATCATTAAATACAGTAGTGTAGTAGACCTAAGTATTCATTAAGTACCACCATAATGACAACATTAAATACAGTAGTGTAGTAGACCTAAGTATTCATTAAGTACCACCATGACATCATTAAATACAGTAGTGTAGTAGACCTAAGTATTCATTAAGTACCACCATAATGACAACATTAAATACAGTAGTGTAGTAGACCTAAGTATTCATTAAGTACCACCATAATGACAACATTAAATACAGTAGTGTAGTAGACCTAAGTATTCATTAAGTACCACCATCATGACATCATTAAATACAGTAGTGTAGTAGACCTAAGTATTCATTAAGTACCACCATAATGACAACATTAAATACAGTAGTGTAGTAGACCTAAGTATTCATTAAGTACCACCATAATGACAACATTAAATACAGTAGTGTAGTAGACCTAAGTATTCATTAAGTACCACCATGACATCATTAAATACAGTAGTGTAGTAGACCTAAGTATTCATTAAGTACCACCATAATGACATCATTAAATACAGTAGTGTAGTAGACCTAAGTATTCATTAAGTACCACCATCATGACATCATTAAATACAGTAGTGTAGTAGACCTAAGTATTCATTAAGTACCACCATAATGACAACATTAAATACAGTAGTGTAGTAGACCTAAGTATTCATTAAGTACCACCATAATGACAACATTAAATACAGTAGTGTAGTAGACCTAAGTATTCATTAAGTACCACCATAATGACAACATTAAATACAGTAGTGTAGTAGACCTAAGTATTCATTAAGTACCACCATAATAACAACATTAAATACAGTAGTGTAGTAGACCTAAGTATTCATTAAGTACCACCATCATGACAACATTAAATACAGTAGTGTAGTAGACCTAAGTATTCATTAAGTACCACCATAATGACAACATTAAATACAGTAGTGTAGTAGACCTAAGTATTCATTAAGTACCACCATAATGACAACATTAAATACAGTAGTGTAGTAGACCTAAGTATTCATTAAGTACCACCATAATGACAACATTAAATACAGTAGTGTAGTAGACCTAAGTATTCATTAAGTACCACCATAATGACAACATTAAATACAGTAGTGTAGTAGACCTAAGTATTCATTAAGTACCACCATCATGACAACATTAAATACAGTAGTGTAGTAGACCTAAGTATTCATTAAAACAAAGCAGAGGTTTTATTTAATATGTACATTTAATATATAATAATATATAATATTTGTTATGTGCAGCTTTCTCTATCAATGTTCTAGTTTGTTTACATGTGTTGTGCTGATGTGTTGTGCAAGCTGATTGGCTGGGAAAGTCAGCGGAGAACGTGGAGAACATTGGGTTCCACACGTGTTCAGTGACAGAAATGAGGGTTCTGTTTGTGTCTTGATTGATTATTTTGCAGAGTAGTGAGATCGTGACGACTTCCCCTGAATGGTGAGCCACTAGAGGGAGCCCCACAGTATTTCTGATGGACATAGCAAACATGTCATACATCTCAACAGACACTAGAGGGAGCCCCACAGTATTTCTGATGGACATAGCAAACATGTCATACATGTCAACAGACACTAGAGGGAGCCCCACAGTATTTCTGATGGACATAGCAAACATGTCATACATGTCAACAGACACTAGAGGGAGCCCCACAGATGGACATAGCAAACATGTCATACATTTCAACAGACACTAGAGGGAGCCCCACAGATGGACAGAGCAAACATGTCATACATTTCAACAGACACTAGAGGGAGCCCCACAGATGGACATAGCAAACATGTCATACATCTCAACAGACACTAGAGGGAGCCCCACAGTATTTCTGATGGACATAGCAAACATGTCATACATCTCAACAGACACTAGAGGGAGCCCCACAGTATTTCTGATGGACATAGCAAACATGTCATACATGTCAACAGACACTAGAGGGAGCCCCACAGTATTTCTGATGGACATAGCAAACATGTCATACATGTCAACAGACACTAGAGGGAGCCCCACAGTATTCCTGATGGACATAGCAAACATGTCATACATGTCAACAGACACTAGAGGGAGCCCCACAGATGGACATAGCAAACATGTCATACATGTCAACAGACACTAGAGGGAGCCCCACAGATGGACATAGCAAACATGTCATACATTTCAACAGACACTAGAGGGAGCCCCACAGATGGACATAGCAAACATGTCATACATTTCAACAGACACTAGAGGGAGCCCCACAGATGGACAGAGCAAACATGTCATACATTTCAACAGACACTAGAGGGAGCCCCACAGATGGACATAGCAAACATGTCATACATTTCAACAGACACTAGAGGGAGCCCCACAGATGGACATAGCAAACATGTCATACATGTCAACAGACACTAGAGGGAGCCCCACAGATGGACATAGCAAACATGTCATACATGTCAACAGACACTAGAGGGAGCCCCACAGATGGACATAGCAAACATGTCATACATTTCAACAGACACTAGAGGGAGCCCCACAGATGGACATAGCAAACATGTCATACATGTCAACAGACACTAGAGGGAGCCCCACAGATGGACATAGCAAACATGTCATACATGTCAACAGACACTAGAGGGAGCCCCACAGATGGACATAGCAAACATGTCATACATGTCAACAGACACTAGAGGGAGCCCCACAGATGGACATAGCAAACATGTCATACATGTCAACAGACACTAGAGGGAGCCCCACAGATGGACATAGCAAACATGTCATACATGTCAACAGACACTAGAGGGAGCCCCACAGATGGACATAGCAAACATGTCATACATGTCAACAGACACTAGAGGGAGCCCCACAGATGGACATAGCAAACATGTCATACATGTCAACAGACACTAGAGGGAGCCCCACAGATGGACATAGCAAACATGTCATACATTTCAACAGACACTAGAGGGAGCCCCACAGATGGACATAGCAAACATGTCATACATGTCAACAGACACTAGAGGGAGCCCCACAGATGGACATAGCAAACATGTCATACATTTCAACAGACACTAGAGGGAGCCCCACAGATGGACATAGCAAACATGTCATACATTTCAACAGACACTAGAGGGAGCCCCACAGATGGACATAGCAAACATGTCATACATGTCAACAGACACTAGAGGGAGCCCCACAGATGGACATAGCAAACATGTCATACATTTCAACAGACACTAGAGGGAGCCCCACAGATGGACATAGCAAACATGTCATACATTTCAACAGACACTAGAGGGAGCCCCACAGATGGACATAGCAAACATGTCATACATTTCAACAGACACTAGAGGGAGCCCCACAGATGGACATAGCAAACATGTCATACATTTCAACAGACACTAGAGGGAGCCCCACAGATGGACATAGCAAACATGTCATACATGTCAACAGACACTAGAGGGAGCCCCACAGATGGACATAGCAAACATGTCA
The DNA here is from genome assembly GCF_033978785.1 of Entelurus aequoreus. Taxonomy (NCBI): domain Eukaryota; kingdom Metazoa; phylum Chordata; class Actinopteri; order Syngnathiformes; family Syngnathidae; genus Entelurus; species Entelurus aequoreus. The sequence goes on along the minus strand of NC_084741.1, from coordinate 73,986,066 downwards.
TACATTTCAACAGACACTAGAGGGAGCCCCACAGATGGACATAGCAAACATGTCATACATGTCAACAGACACTAGAGGGAGCCCCACAGATGGACATAGCAAACATGTCATACATGTCAACAGACACTAGAGGGAGCCCCACAGATGGACACAGCAAACATGTCATACATTTCAACAGACACCAGAGGGAGCCCCACAGATGGACATAGCAAACATGTCATACATGTCAACAGACAACAACATTGAACAAATACATTGCTACAGTTGCTGTCAAGCTGCATGCAATAAACTAAACCAAACCAAAAATATTATGCAACATTTGCAAATCCATTTACAAATAATACACAATAAAGGTCAAGTCAACTGTAGTTACTTTTCTGGACATTGACATGTAATAAATAACAAATAAATAATAAATGACACATATACTAAATGAGTGCATGTGTTGAAATGTCAAGAGGAGAAATCCAAATGAGTGTGTGTGAGTTTTAAAGTGAGCCAGGACAGCTGGGACCACAGACCAGGTCTTGTAGGAGCCCACCATGGAGGAACTGGATGGACGAGGCGAGTGTTGGCTTTGTTCAAAGCTATTTACACATGTGCCATTTGCCAATGAGTCACCGTCCAAACACAAGAGGATTCTCTTTTCTTTCCCATCACACTGCTTCCTGGTGTGGAACATGTGACCAGGAGGAGGACTGAACACATGTGACCAGGAGGAGGACTGAACACATGTGACCAGGAGGAGGACTGAACACATGTGACCAGGAGGAGGACTGAACACATGTGACCTCACTGAACACATGTGACCAGGAGGAGGACTGAACACATGTGACCAGGAGGAGGACTGAACACATGTGACCAGGAGGAGGACTGAACACATGTGACGAGGAGGAGGACTGAACACATGTGACCAGGAGGAGGACTGAACACATGTGACCAGGAGGAGGACTGAACACATGTGACCAGGAGGAGGACTGAACACATGTGACGAGGAGGAGGACTGAACACATGTGACCAGGAGGAGGACTGAACACATGTGACCAGGAGGAGGACTGAACACATGTGACCAGGAGGAGGACTGAACACATGTGACGAGGAGGAGGACTGAACACATGTGACCAGGAGGAGGACTGAACACATGTGACCAGGAGGAGGACTGAACACATGTGACCAGGAGGAGGACTGAACACATGTGACCAGGAGGAGGACTGAACACATGTGACCAGGAGGAGGACTGAACACATGTGACGAGGAGGAGGACTGAACACATGTGACCAGGAGGAGGACTGAACACATGTGACCAGGAGGAGGACTGAACACATGTGACCAGGAGGAGGACTGAACACATGTGACCAGGAGGAGGACTGAACACATGTGACCAGGAGGAGGACTGAACACATGTGACCAGGAGGAGGACTGAACACATGTGACCAGGAGGAGGACTGAACACATGTGACCAGGAGGAGGACTGAACACATGTGACCAGGAGGAGGACTGAACACATGTGACCAGGAGGAGGACTGAACACATGTGACCAGGAGGAGGACTGAACACACGTGACCAGGAGGAGGACTGAACACACGTGACCAGGAGGAGGACTGAACACATGTGACCAGGAGGAGGACTGAACACATGTGACCAGGAGGAGGACTGAACACATGTGACCAGGAGGAGGACTGAACACATGTGACCAGGAGGAGGACTGAACACACGTACAAGCAGCACTTTCAAAAAATACTTCATTGCCACCGATAGGCTGTGCTCAAAATGCTGTTTCTTAACTTCTTAATTGTTGGGCCAGCTAAAAAGATGTTTCTCAGCTTTGGTCCCAACCAGCACTCAGGTGTAATACACTGTTACACCACTTGTGGCAGTAATGACAACATCACACAAGTACTCAGGTGTAATACACTTTTACACCACTTGTGGCAGTAATGACAACATCACACAAGTACTCAGGTGTAATACACTTTTACACCACTTGTGGCAGTAATGACAACATCACACAAGTACTCAGCTGTAATACACTTTTACACCACTTGTGGCAGTAATGACAACATTATCACACAAGTACTCAGGTGTAATACACTTTTACACCACTTGTGGCAGTAATGACAACATCACACAAGTACTCAGGTGTAATACACTTTTACACCACTTGTGGCAGTAATGACAACATCACACAAGTACTCAGGTGTAATACACTTTTACACCACTTGTGGCAGTAATGACAACATCACACAAGTACTCAGGTGTAATATACTTTTACACCACTTGTGGCAGTAATGACAACATCACACAAGTACTCAGGTGTAATACACTTTTACACCACTTGTGGCAGTAATGACAACATCACACAAGTACTCAGGTGTAATACACTTTTACACCACTTGTGGCAGTCATGACAACAGAAGAAGTCTGGAGCTAAAGTTTCTTAAGCACAAAAATGATGACTAAAGTGATGAAGCTGTATTTTTACTTGGACTTTAATGGTATTGATAGTTTAAGAAACAAATGTATTATTAATGTAGTTACAATGTATTATATTAGCACTTTGTAAATGTATGTCAATTTATTTTTCATTAGTTTTTTATGAGTCCCTTCTTTTGTAGTATATTTGATTAGTGTTTAGCGTAAATTCCGGAATATAAGCCACTACTTTTTTCCTAGGCTTTGAACCCTGCAGCTTATAAAAAGGTGCGCCTAATTCATGCATGTTTCTTCGCTGACGGCCAGCTACAAAGTCAATCGTTTTTAAAAAAAAAAACAAGCAAACACACTAAACGTGTTATTTTTTTATTTAATTTTTATTTATCATGTTTGTGCTATGGCGCCATCTTTTGGATGAATTCGCTCACTGCATTGCCCTTCTTTTGAAACTTTTTCTTTTAAGCCTACCGGAAGTAGTTGCCGTTCCGTCTTCGAGCTCTCCATAGCGTTTCTACTTGTGTGGATTCTTCATTTATCACTGCAAGCAACGTAAAACAATTCTTACTCACTAAAGTGTCACATGTGTGTAAAACACTTCTTACTCACTAAAGTGTCACATGTCTGTAAAACACTTCTTACTCACTAAAGTGTCACATGTGTGTAAAACACTTCTTACTCACTAAAGTGTCACATGTGTGTAAAACACTTCTTACTCACTAAAGTGTCACATGTCTGTAAAACACTTCTTACTCACTAAAGTGTCACATGTGTGTAAAACACTTCTTACTCACTAAAGTGTCACATGTGTGTAAAACACTTCTTACTCACTAAAGTGTCACATGTGTGTAAAACACTTCTTACTCACTAAAGTGTCACATGTGTGTAAAACACTTCTTACTCACTAAAGTGTCACATGTGTGTAAAACACTTCTTACTCACTAAAGTGTCACATGTGTGTAAAACACTTCTTACTCACTAAAGTGTCACATGTGTGTAAAACACTTCTTACTCACTAAAGTGTCACATGTGTGTAAAACACTTCTTACTCACTAAAGTGTCACATGTCTGTAAAACACTTCTTACTCACTAAAGTGTCACATGTGTGTAAAACACTTCTTACTCACTAAAGTGTCACATGTGTGTAAAACACTTCTTACTCACTAAAGTGTCACATGTCTGTAAAACACTTCTTACTCACTAAAGTGTCACATGTGTGTAAAACACTTCTTACTCACTAAAGTGTCACATGTGTGTAAAACACTTCTTACTCACTAAAGTGTCACATGTGTGTAAAACACTTCTTACTCACTAAAGTGTCACATGTGTGTAAAACACTTCTTACTCACTAAAGTGTCACATGTGTGTAAAACACTTCTTACTCACTAAAGTGTCACATGTCTGTAAAACACTTCTTACTCACTAAAGTGTCACATGTGTGTAAAACACTTCTTACTCACTAAAGTGTCACATGTGTGTAAAACACTTCTTACTCACTAAAGTGTCACATGTCTGTAAAACACTTCTTACTCACTAAAGTGTCACATGTGTGTAAAACACTTCTTACTCACTAAAGTGTCACATGTCTGTAAAACACTTCTTACTCACTAAAGTGTCACATGTGTGTAAAACACTTCTTACTCACTAAAGTGTCACATGTCTGTAAAACACTTCTTACTCACTAAAGTGTCACATGTGTGTAAAACACTTCTTACTCACTAAAGTGTCACATGTCTGTAAAACACTTCTTACTCACTAAAGTGTCACATGTTTGTAAAACACTTCTTACTCACTAAAGTGTCACATGTCTGTAAAACACTTCTTACTCACTAAAGTGTCACATGTCTGTAAAACACTTCTTACTCACTAAAGTGTCACATGTGTGTAAAACACTTCTTACTCACTAAAGTGTCACATGTCTGTAAAACACTTCTTACTCACTAAAGTGTCACATGTCTGTAAAACACTTCTTACTCACTAAAGTGCCACATGTGTGTAAAACACTTCTTACTCACTAAAGTGTCACATGTGTGTAAAACACTTCTTACTCACTAAAGTGTCACATGTCTGTAAAACACTTCTTACTCACTAAAGTGTCACATGTGTGTAAAACACTTCTTACTCACTAAAGTGTCACATGTGTGTAAAACACTTCTTACTCACTAAAGTGTCACATGTCTGTAAAACACTTCTTACTCACTAAAGTGTCACATGTGTGTAAAACACTTCTTACTCACTAAAGTGTCACATGTCTGTAAAACACTTCTTACTCACTAAAGTGTCACATGTGTGTAAAACACTTCTTACTCACTAAAGTGTCACATGTCTGTAAAACACTTCTTACTCACTAAAGTGTCACATGTGTGTAAAACACTTCTTACTCACTAAAGTGTCACATGTGTGTAAAACACTTCTTACTCACTAAAGTGTCACATGTCTGTAAAACACTTCTTACTCACTAAAGTGTCACATGTCTGTAAAACACTTCTTACTCACTAAAGTGTCACATGTCTGTAAAACACTTCTTACTCACTAAAGTGTCACATGTGTGTAAAACACTTCTTACTCACTAAAGTGTCACATGTCTGTAAAACACTTCTTACTCACTAAAGTGTCACATGTGTGTAAAACACTTCTTACTCACTAAAGTGTCACATGTGTGTAAAACACTTCTTACTCACTAAAGTGTCACATGTGTGTAAAACACTTCTTACTCACTAAAGTGTCACATGTCTGTAAAACACTTCTTACTCACTAAAGTGTCACATGTGTGTAAAACACTTCTTACTCACTAAAGTGTCACATGTGTGTAAAACACTTCTTACTCACTAAAGTGTCACATGTGTGAAGTCTGCAGGAGTGTTTTTAGGCATGTTGGACATGCTATTGTAATGTAATCAAGCTACTGTCATTAGCATTAGCTACTATGCTAACACCTTTATGAGAGTCCGTGTTAGTATTATTAACTTACGATGGCATTCTTTTTGTATTGTTTCAGTTTGGTAAAGTCACCAAGACGTCAGTGTGGAGTTATTGAGTCGGTTTAGCTGATTTTAGAGCTAGCTTGGCAGCTAGCGGCTCCATGACCATGACTGACGTTTTGTTTCATCAGCCGTTTTACTGCCGTGTTACAGACACCGTTTGGAAACAATTAAGGTATGTAAATAAACATTTACAGAATGTTTCTGTGTAAATAAGTCAAAATGTATTTTATTATTATATATATTTTATTTGATGTATTTTGTAATCATCTTTGAGATGAAGTCATGCTTTCATATCGATTCGCCAAAGCACTTTGAAGGGGTTGTTTTGTACAGAGGGTGAGAAATTTCAAGTCGATGGTAACAACAGCAATTGTCAGAAGACGTGTTTTGACACGTGGTCACCCTTTTGTAGAAGATGGAGGAGGTCACATGACCACAATCAGGAGCACTGTGAGCGCATGCGTCCTTTTCAAACAGTTGGAGGCGTGACGCTTCGGGGAGGGGCGGGGTCACGGAGGCAGGGGGCGGAGCCTCGGGCCTGAGGCGCAGCCATCCTGTGTGTATTTTTGTGTTGTTGGAGCGTCACCAGAGAAACCCACTCCCTGTTTGTATGCAACACTACAGCTCTGTGGACACACTGCCACTCTGTGTGTGTGTGTGTGTGTGTGTGTGTGTGTGTGTGTGTGTGTGTGTGTGTGTGTGTGTGTGTGTGTGTGTGTGTGTGTGTGTGTGTGTGTGTGTGTGTGTGTGTGTGTGTGTGTGTGTGTGTAACATGAAACGGCCATTATTCCAGCCTGCATAGTTCAATGATGATTCATCAAAAGCGAAACACGAGCCGTTTTTTTCTTTGGAGTTTTTATGAACGCAACGACGATGTTAGTGTACATTAGACTCTCTACAAGATGTTGTTGACGTACATTAGACTCTCTACAAGATGTTGTTGACGTACATTAGACTCTCTACAAGATGTTGTTGACGTACATTAGACTCTCTACAAGATGTTGTTGACGTACATTAAACTCTCTACAAGATGTTGTTGACGTACATTAGACTCTCTACAAGATGTTGTTGACGTACATTAAACTCTCTACAAGATGTTGTTGACGTACATTAAACTCTCTACAAGATGTTGTTGACGTACATTAGACTCTCTACAAGATGTTGACGTACATTAGACTCTCTACAAGATGTTGACGTACATTAAACTCTCTACAAGATGTTGTTGACGTACATTAGACTCTCTACAAGATGTTGTTGACGTACATTAGACTCTCTACAAGATGTTGTTGACGTACATTAGACTCTCTACAAGATGTTGTTGACGTACATATGATGACGTATGTACGACGACGTATGTACGACGACGTACGTACGACGACGTACGTGCGACGACGTACGTGCGACGACGTACGTGCGACGGCGTACGTGCGACGGCGTACGTACGACGACGTACGTACGACGACGTACGTACGTCGTCGTACATACGCCGTCGTACATACGTCGTCGTACATACGCCGTACGTACGATGTCTGTACGTACGATGTCTGTACGTACGATGGCGTACGTACGATGGCGTACGTACGATGACGTACGTACGATGTCTGTACGTACGATGTCTGTACGTACGACGGCGTACGTACGATGACGTACGTACGATGACGTACGTACGACGACGTACGTACGACGACGTACGTACGACGGCGTACGTACGACGGCGTACGTACGACGACGTACGTACGTACGACGACGTACGTACGACGACGTACGTACGACGACGTACGTACAACGACATACGTACGACGCCGTACGTACGATGCCGTACGTACGATGTCTGTACGTACGATGGCGTACGTACGTCATCGTACGTACGTCATCGTACGTACGATGTCTGTATGTATCGTATGTACGATGTCTATGTCTGTAAACAACGGGGAATTGTGAGGAATACTAGCTCCTGTGACGTCACGCTACTTCCGGTACAGGCAAGGCTTTTTTTTATCAGCGAGCAAAAGTTGCGAACTTTATCGTCGATGTTCTCTACTAAATCCTTTCAGCAAAAATATGGCAATATCGCGAAATGATCAAGTATGACACATAGAATGGATCTGCTATTCCCGTTTAAATAAAAAAACATCATTTCAGTAGGCCTTTAATTGTATCATGTACATAAAATAAAATATACTTTATTTACCATTTATTACTAAAAATATATATAGATTCATGCACTGACTTGTAAATAATTGTAAAAAAAATTTTAAAAAAAATATGACAATACTACAAATAGTCCCATGTTTTTCTGGACAATATTTCCTTTATATTGAATAACTTTTTACACACACACACACGCACACACACACACACACACACACACACACACACGACATCTGGCCATGCAGGTTTGCTAGCACGCAGTATTTCCTGCCATTGTGTGCGTGGCGAGACACGCCCACTTGGCGAGGAGCACCAAGGTAAAACCACTTCTCTTTTGATTACTACTTTTTGTTTTTACATGCAATAAAAGTTCCTGAATGTTGTTTTTGGTTCGTAATAACTAATACCGAAAAAAACTAAGCACAGTTGTTGTTTTGTGGGACGGAACGTTTGGATATTTGACTCATTACTTTTCCAAATGTCTATTTTTTTTATTGAATCTACAATAAATATGTCCACACGAGAATGACAACTTCATCGATAGCAAACCAGGATAGGTTTTAAAAAACAATATTCCAATGGTTCTGCTTAGGCTGCTGCCCCCGCTATTTACAAGTGGATATATTGATCATTTATCTATATACAAGTGGATATATTGATCATTTATCCATATACAAGTGGATATATTGATCATTTATCTATATACAAGTGGATATATTGATCATTTATCTATATACAAGTGGATATATTGATCATTTATCTATATACAAGTGGATATATTGATCATTTATCTATATACAAGTGGATATATTGATCATTTATCTATATACAAGTGGATATATTGATCATTTATCTATATACAAGTGGATATATTAATCATTTATCTATTTACAAGTGGATATATTGATCATTTATCTATATACAAGCGGATATATTGATCATTTATCTATATGCAAGTGGATATATTGATCATTTATCTATATGCAAGTGGATATATTGATCATTTATCTATATGCAAGTGGATATATTGATCATTTATCTATATACAAGTGGATATATTGATCATTTATCTATATGCAAGTGGATATATTGATCATTTATCTATATACAAGTTCATTAAGTTAGAGTGAACAGGTAGTTCTAGCTCAGAGTCATTTACTATAGCACTGTATTGTGTTATAATGGTTGTTAAGACTATAGCACTGTATTGTGTTATAATGGTTGTTAAGACTATAGCACTGTATTGTGTTATAATGGTTGTTAAGACTATAGCACTGTATTGTGTTATAATGGTTGTTAAGACTATAGCACTGTATTGGATCAGACTTGCTCTTGTTTTTTGCATATTTGAAATAAAATATATCAAATCTAAATTCTAACCTTTACTTTATAGCATCATCAACAAATGGGAGGGTGCCGGGTGAGCTACGTTGGGGTGGTCTACAGCTATGCATTTCTATTTTTGCTTTACCAAACGGATCTGAGTGGTCTATGTTTAGCAAGAATGTCCTTTTTGGATGCTGCTTCCTTCAACCTGCCGGAACTTTTCCAGGACAGAAAACACATTCCTTGGATTCCAGCAAGACCTTGAAGGACCTCAACAATCCAGGAACACCTTGAAGGACATCAACAATCCAGCAAGACCTTGAAGGACATCAACAATCCAGCAAGACCTTGAAGGACATCAACAATCCAGCAACACCTTGAAGGACATCAACAATCCAGCAAGACCTTGAAGGACATCAACAATCCAGCAAGACCTTGAAGGACATCAACAATCCAGCAAGACCTTGAAGGACATCAACAATCCAGCAAGACCTTGAAGGACATCAACAATCCAGCAAGACCTTGAAGGACATCAACAATCCAGCAACACCTTGAAGGACATCAACAATCCAGCAAGACCTTGAAGGACATCAACAATCCAGCAAGACCTTGAAGGACATCAACAATCCAGCAAGACCTTGAAGGACATCAACAATCCAGCAAGACCTTGAAGGACATCAACAATCCAGCAAGACCTTGAAGGACATCAACAATCCAGCAAGACCTTGAAGGACATCAACAATCCAGCAAGACCTTGAAGGACATCAACAATCCAGCAACACCTTGAAGGACATCAACAATCCAGCAAGACCTTGAAGGACATCAACAATCCAGCAAGACCTTGAAGGACATCAACAATCCAGGAACACCTTGAAGGACATCAACAATCCAGCAAGACCTTGAAGGACATCAACAATCCAGCAAGACCTTGAAGGACATCAACAATCCAGCAAGACCTTGAAGGACATCAACAATCCAGGAACACCTTGAAGGACATCAACAATCCAGCAAGACCTTGAAGGACATCAACAATCCAGCAAGACCTTGAAGGACATCAACAATCCAGCAAGACCTTGAAGGACATCAACAATCCAGCAAGACCTTGAAGGACATCAACAATCCAGCAAGACCTTGAAGGACATCAACAATCCAGCAAGACCTTGAAGGACATCAACAATCCAGCAAGACCTTGAAGGACATCAACAATCCAGCAAGACCTTGAAGGACATCAACAATCCAGCAAGACCTTGAAGGACATCAACAATCCAGCAAGACCTTGAAGGACATCAACAATCCAGCAAGACCTTGAAGGACATCAACAATCCAGCAAGACCTTGAAGGACCTCAACAATCCAGCAAGACCTTGAAGGACATCAACAATCCAGCAAGACCTTGAAGGACATCAACAATCCAGCAAGACCTTGAAGGACCTCAACAATCCAGCAAGACCTTGAAGGACATCAACAATCCAGCAAGACCTTGAAGGACCTCAACAATGTGACAGGAAGTTCCTCAGACAGATGCAGGTCCTCAAATAAGACTACATTGTGGACTCACTGAGGCAGCAGGACTACGCAGAAGGAAGGAAGGCCACACATGTTGGTGCAGATCTACATAAAGGTGCACAATTAGGAATGACTGACAGTCCACTTGCATCGAGGCCAAGCAGGGAAGCAGCAAATTGGGCAGACGAGCATGTGCACATTGCTCAGTATTGCCACCTACAGGACTGGAGGGGGAATGACTCCAGTCCAAATGTTTAGCAACACACAATAGTAGTAGGAAGAGAGCACACACACACACACACACACACACACACACACACACACACACACACACACACACACACACACACACACACACACACACACACACACACACACACACACACACACACACACACACACACACACACACACACACACACACACACACACACACACACCACACGTTGTGGTCTTGGCAGGCCTTAATAAGAACATGATTGTGCAAGGATACAACAATCTTTATGGTAATAAGTGCCATACTTCTGCTTTATGAGTAATGCTGGATGAAGTTATTAAGGGGAAGTATGGCATAAGTTGAATAAGATGAAGTTATTATGGCATAAGTTGAATAAGATGAAGTTATTATGGCATAAGTTGAATAAGATGAAGTTATTATGTGTTGTGGGCAAAGTACCAGCGACCGCAGATATATTTTGCTTTGTGATTAGCATTAATGTTGCTACTTAGGATTGCCATCCCACTTTGAGCTGGCAGGCTAGTGAGGGACTTAACTAGAAGATCTTTATTGTCATTAGACTTAGACTTCCTTTTTATTGCCATTGAAATGTGAACTTTACAGTCCAGATAAGAAGGTTACATTAGCTCATGGCAGTGCAGGATAAAAGAGCAATAAAGTGCAGATATAAATAAATAAACAGATTACTGTACAGATAAATATATTGCACTTTTCCACATGCGTCCACGTTTATGGATGTATGTTATATTGTCTTTTTTATTCCAGCGAGTTCATCCATTTTGGGGGGAGTTGAGGGGATGATTTAATTATGATGCGTTCAAGAGTCTTACGGCCTGTGGGAAGAAGCTGTTACACAACCTGGAGGTTCTGCTTTGGAGGCTGCGGAACCTCTTTCTAGAGTCCAGCAGTGAAAACAGTCCTTGGTGGGGGTGGGAGGAGTCTTTGCAGATTTTCTGAGCCCTGGTCACAACATTTACCTTTTTTTTTTGGGGGGGGGGGGGGGGGGAGTGGGAATAATATTCCAACAAAGGAACATTTTGTTCAATCTCAGCCCAATTTTGATGACTACATTAGTATTTGAACGACAGTTGCACAAATGTCAGGTATATATTGATATTATATTGACATGTTTTAAGTGAGTGGCGTATCTAGCACAGATCAGTCTGAAGCCAGCAGGCACAAGACGTCGATACAACGTCGATACAACGTCCTTTAAAACAAGCTTGCAAAAGACTTGCATTTGTACACGGAGACAACGTTGGATCCACATTTTGAAGATGACCACATTTCAATGTCAAATCAACGTCACGAGCTGACATTGAATAAATGTTGTCAAAAAGCATGTTGCTTCAATGTTGCATTTGCGTTGTTTGGAAATAGATTTGTCAATATTTGGTTGCTAATGTCTTAGCACAGGGCTTCTTAACCTTGTTGACCATGTTTGAACCACTCAAATATTACATTTGAATCACATCTTACCACCACCAACCTTGTCAAACAACATGAAAGCATGTGACATTATCCAGGCTTAGAAAAAAAAAATAAGTACAAATCAAATCTAGTGCAAAAGAAGGGACGCATACAAAGAGATTTTCAAAATAAATGTACACACAATAACGCAGAGCTGAAACACATTGCAACTAAATCAATAATAAATCATGTTTTTTTTTAAATAAACTGTCAAATGTTCACCACGTCAGTCATCATTTTTGCACTTGACAAACTTCCCGATGACTTCTTCTGTTTAAAATTGTCATTACTGCCACAAGTGGTGGAAAAGTGTATTGCAGCGACCCACGGCTGAGAAACGACTCTTTGGATTCTATCTTGTTTACCGAATGTTGGACTTGTATGAGAAGTCAACATGTCTGAAAGTCAAATACAAGTCAAATAGGAAAATGCTATCTCCTGGAATTGTCCTAACTTTGCACCGAGCATTCCGCCAGCATAATTAAGGGCGGGGTCTGTCTGGCTGGAGGCGTGTCCTCTCCCTACCGGCAAGAATGTGACCCGCAGCAATGTTTGAAGCCCCGCCCCCTCCTACCTGGCTTTCAGCTCCTTGTACTCCTCCTTGATCTTGCCCAGCTCCAGCTGCAGGCGGGCACGCTCCCGGGCCACCTGGTCCAGGGTCTTGCGGGCGTCGGCCAGCTCGCTCTCGTAGGCCGCCTTGATGCCGCTGAGGTCGCGGCTGACGCACGACTCGGACTCGGAGATGCGCAGACGCAGGCCGGCGTTCTCCACCTCCAGCGAGCGCACCTTGTCGATGTAGACGGCCAGCCGGTCGTTGAGGTTGCACAGATCCTCTTTCTCCTGCAGCCGGGTGATACGGGCCGGGGAGGCGGCGCCGCGGCTCATGCGCTTCTGGCTCGGCGTTTCCATGGCGACGGGGGCCGATGCGGTGACTCACTGGCTGTGGGAAGGAAACTTGTTTTATTACACTTCAAAACTTTCCACCGGACTCGGAGTTGATTCACTCAAACAATCACTGCTCTCACTTCCTGCCGGAGAAAAAGTGCGCTCCTCAGGGTAATGGACCTTGCATACCAGTTGCCATGGCGACGACTGCATAAACACTGCCCTACTAAGGACATCCTCATCCAAAACGTTGGCCTTTGCATATGAAAAGAATATCTGCACTGCCACTTGCTGCTTGGCAGAGTTTGCCAAATACAAAACATGATGTCATACAACACATCAGAGACTCGGCGTCTGCAATATACCAACTAAGCAAATAGTATAGAGGGAAAGTGTGAAAAACAAGCCGCAGTGAACGCACCTTACCGCTCAAGCCTCCCTCCTAGTTTACCCTCCCCTCCCGCTCGGTCCATATTTTAACTTCCCTTTGCTCTCCAACACCCAGGAAACACCAGCACGCATGACACATTCTAAACTTGGAATGTCAGGCCTTCAAAATAAAAGCAAGCCAGTAAAATAACTGTTTTCACTTAAGGATAAAGTCGCCTTTCCCTTACTACAAATGCAAAGAAATACTGATCATGATCAGCAGAGTGTGTGACATTACCCAATAATGCAAATCACAAATGCTGTATTTTAAAGAAGATAGCAGCTAAATATGTGTGTCTATACACAGTGTGGAGCACTCCTGGAAGCCAATATAATGGGAAATGAACTGCATTTCAAGTATTATTATCACTGATGCCAAACATGTTACAAAGCGAGTGCATGCTAACAGCTAAGCTAGCCTGAAAGGACAGAAGAAGTAAGGTAAGTCAAGTTGAAGATGGAAGGAGAAAGTCAAGAAATATTAACAAGAAGACTAGAGAAGTAAGAAGAAGTAAGGTAAGTCAAGTTGAAGATGGAAGAAAGTAGAGAGATATTAACAAGAAGTCTAGAGAAGTAAGAAGAAGTAAGGTAAGTCAAGTTGAAGATGGAAGAAGTAGAGAGATATTAACAAGAAGTCTAGAGAAGTAAGAAGAAGTAAGGTAAGTCAAGTTGTAGATGGAAGAAGTAGAGAGATATTAACAAGAAGACTAGAGAAGTAAGAAGAAGTAAGGTAAGTCAAGTTGAAGATGGAAGAAGAAAGTCAAGAGATATTAACAAGAAGACTAGAGAAGTAAGAAGAAGTAAGGTAAGTCAAGTTGAAGATGGAAGAAGTAGAGAGATATTAACAAGAAGTCTAGAGAAGTAAGAAGAAGTAAGGTAAGTCAAGTTGAAGATGAAAGGAGAAAGTCAAGAGAAATTAACAAGAAGTCTAGAGAAGTAAGAAGAAGTAAGGTAAGTCAAGTTGAAGATGGAAGAAGTAGAGAGATATTAACAAGAAGACTAGAAAAGTAAGAAGAAGTAAGGTAAGTCAAGTTGTAGATGGAAGAAGAAAGTAAAGAGATATTAACAAGAAGACTAGAGAAGTAAGAAGAAGTAAGGTAAGTCAAGTTGTAGATGGAAGGAGAAAGTAAAGAGATATTAACAAGAAGTCTAGAGAAGTAAGAAGAAGTAAGGTAAGTCAAGTTGAAGATGGAAGAAGAAAGTCAAGAGATATTAACAAGAAGTCTAGAGAAGTAAGAAGAAGTAAGGTAAGTCAAGTTGAAGATGGAAGAAGTAGAGAGATATTAACAAGAAGTCTAGATAAGTAAGAAGAAGTAAGGTAAGTCAAGTTGTAGATGGAAGAAGTAAAGAGATATTAACAAGAAGTCTAGAGAAGTAAGAAGAAGTAAGGTAAGTCAAGTTGAAGATGGAAGAAGTAGAGAGATGTTAACAAGAAGTCTAGAGAAGTAAGAAGAAGTAAGGTAAGTCAAGTTGAAGATGGAAGAAGTAGAGAGATGTTAACAAGAAGACTAGAGAAGTAAGAAGAAGTAAGGTAAGTCAAGTTGAAGATGGAAGAAGTAGAGAGATGTTAACAAGAAGACTAGAGAAGTAAGAAGAAGTAAGGTAAGTCAAGTTGAAGATGGAAGAAGTAGAGAGATATTAACAAGAAGACTAGAGAAGTAAGAAGAAGTAAGGTAAGTCAAGTTGAAGATGGAAGAAGTAGAGAGATGTTAACAAGAAGACTAGAGAAGTAAGAAGAAGTAAGGTAAGTCAAGTTGAAGATGGAAGAAGTAGAGAGATGTTAACAAGAAGTCTAGAGAGAAGATAGTAAAACTGTTGGTGTGTCAGGATGACAAATCCATCCATAAATTGGTGATGTTGATACCAAAGGTAGTATTGGTCAATGATCGATACTAGGATGATTAGCTTGATATTTATATTTCCTCAAAATCTTGTTGTTGTTGTTAATGTTTGCTAACTCTGAATAATGACCTGAGACTTTGAGGGTCATTTTTGCTTTTCTTTAGTTATTGTGTGCCATTTGTTTTAAACTACTGTACGTCATCAAAGATATGATGGGGGCGATGGGGGCGTGGCTAGAGGCGGGGTCAATACGACACTCATATCATTTGCATAATCGGTGTTGTCATATATATATTTTCTTTAAAAAGTCCTAAAAATGTTAAACATACATCTAAAAACAAATCAGTTTCATAATTTAGTATTAACATCCACATCACAGACATGCTGACATAAATGCTGACTTAAATGTACATTTTGTAGAGCAGGGATATAGTCCAGCTACATCCACATCACAGACATGCTGACATAAATGCTGACTTAAATGTACATTTTGTAGAGCAGGGATATAGTCCAGCTACATCCACATCACAGACATGCTGACATAAATGCTGACTTAAAGGCCTACTGAAAGCCACTACTACCGACCACGCAGTCTGATAGTTTATATATCAATGATGAAATCTTAACATTATAACACATGCCAATACGGCCGGGTTAACTTATAAAGTGACATTTTAAATTTGCCGCTAAACTTCCGGTTCGAAACGCCTCTGAGGATGACGTATGCGTGTGACGTAGACCGGGGAACACGGGTATGCCTTCCACATTGAAGCCAATACGAAAAAGCTCTGTTTTCATTTCATAATTCCACAGTATTCTGGACATCTGTGTTCGTGAATCTGTTGCAATTATGTTCATTGCATTATGGAGAAAGAAGCTGAGCAAGCAAAGAAGAAAGTTGTCGGTGCGAAACGGACGTATTTTTCGAACGTAGTCAGCCACAACAGTACACAGCCGGCGCTTCTTTGTTTACATTCCCGAAAGATGCAGTCAAGATGGAAGAACTCGGATAACAGAGACTCTAACCAGGAGGACTTTTGACTTCGATACACAGACGCCTGTAGAGAACTGGGACAACACAGACTCTTACCAGGATTACTTTGATTTGGATGACAAAGACGCAGACGTGCTACCGTGAGTATGCAGCTTTGGCTTCTAAACATTTGATCGCTTGACCGTATGTGCGCAACTTTTTTTTGGCGTATGTACGTAACTTTTTTAAAATATATAAGCTTTATGAACCTTGGGTTAGGTGAACGATCTTTTGGGCTGAGTGATTGTGTGTGTTGATCAGGTGTTTGAATTGTATTGGCGTGTTCTATGGAGCTAGGAGCTAGCATAGGAGCTAGGAGTTAGCATAACAAAGACGTAGGTGTTTTTATGCAGGATTAATTTGTGTCATATTAAATATAAGCCTGGTTGTGTTGTGGCTAATAGAGTATATATATGTCTTGTGTTTATTTACTGTTGTAGTCATTCCCAGCTGAATATCAGGTACCGTGAGTATGCAGCCTTGGCTGCTAAACATTTGATAGCTTGACCGTATGTGCGCGTCACGTACGTAACTTTTTAAAAATATATAAGCTTTATGAACCTTGGGTTAGGTGAACGGTCTTTTGGGCTGAGTGATTGTGTGTGTTGATCAGGTGTTTGAATTGTATTGGCGTGTTCTATGGAGCTAGGAGCTAGCAGAGGAGCTAGGAGCTAGCATAACTAACACGCAGGTGTTTTTATGCAGGATTAATTTGTGGCATATTAAATATAAGCCTGGTTGTGTTGTGGCTAATAGAGTATATATATGTCTTGTGTTTATTTACTGTTGTAGTCATTCCCAGCTGAATATCAGGTCACCCCCGGCTCTCACAGCATCTTCCCTATCTGAATAGCTTCAACTCCCCACTAGTCCTTCACTTGCACTTTCCTCATCCACAAATATTTCATCCTCGCTCAAATTAATGGGGAAATTGTCGCTTTCTCGGTCCGAATCTCTCTCACTTCATGCGGCCATCATTGTAAACAATAGGGAACTTTGCGTATATGTTCAACTGACTACGTCACGCTACTTCCGGTAGGTGCAAGCCTTTTTTTTATCAGATACCAAAAGTTGCAATCTTTATCGTCGTCGTTCTATACTAAATCCTTTCAGCAAAAATATGGCAATATCGCGAAATGATCAAGTATGACACATAGAATAGATCTGCTATCCCCGTTTAAATAAAAAAAAATTCATTTCAGTAGGCCTTTAAATGTACATTTTGTAGAGCAGGGATATAGTCCAGCTACATCCACATCACAGACATGCTGACATAAATGCTGACATAAATGTACATTTTGTAGAGCAGGGATATAGTCCAGCTACATCCACATCACAGACATAAATGCTGACTTAAATGTACATTTTGTAGAGCAGGGATATAGTCCAGCTACATCCACATCACAGACATGCTGACATAAATTCTGACTTAAATGTACATTTTGTAGAGCAGGGATATAGTCCAGCTACATCCACATCACAGACATGCTGACATAAATGCTGACATAAATGTACATTTTGTAGAGCAGGGATATAGTCCAGCTACATCCACATCACAGACATGCTGACATAAACCCGAACACTGCGGCTTATCAAACCGTGCGGCTAATTTATGGATTTTTCTTGGCTGACGGCCATAATGCAAATAGCTTTAAAAAACAAAACAAGAAAAACACTGAAAACGTGTGTTGTAGTTTGTGCTAAGGCGCCATCTTTAAGACGCATTCGCTGCAGTGTCCTTCCACTTAGTGCTTTCAACCTGAAGTAGAAGTGCCGTTCGGTCTTCCATAGCGTCTCTACTCGTACGGATTCTTCATTCCTCACCCCAAGCAACGTTAGTAAGTTTTACAATATAACTAAAACTCTTCTTACCTAATAAAATCGTCCTGCGTGCGATTTTCATGCATATTTGTACGTGCTATCGTACTGTAATGAAGTGAGCGTCGTTAGCATTAGCTAATATGCTAACATGTTTACAAGTGTCTATGTTAGTAATATTAAATTACAATGGCATTCTTGTTTTATTGTTTCACTTTCACAAATGCCTCATAAACTTCACCAAAATGTCAGCGTGGAGTTATTGAGTCTGTTTAGCTGATTGGAGAGCTAGCTTGTGCAGCTAGTGGCTCCATGACCATGACTGACGTTTTGTTTGAGCGGCCGTTTTACTGCCGCGTTACAGGCACCGTTTGGAAACATTTACAGCATTTTTCTGTGTAAACAACTCCTTTCACAACGCCTGCGACTTGCAGCTAATAGATGGAAAATATTGTTTTCCCTAAAGTTGATACATCAGTGCACTTTATAATCTGGAAAGTACGGTAGTTAAGCTAGCATTAGCATTTGGGTTAGTTTCGGGGCATGCGGTATCAACTTGGCACTACAAACATGAGCTGCTTTGGCCAATGGGAAAGTGTAGTTAGCATGCAGCGGAAAAGGGGCCAAAAGTGTAGTTAGCATGCAGCGGAAAAGGGGCCAAAAGTGTAGTTGGCGTGCAGCGGAAAAGGGGCCAAAAGTGTAGTTGGCGTGCAGCGGAAAAGGGGCCGAAAGTGTAGTTAGCATGCAGCGGAAAAGGGGCCAAAAGTGTAGTTGGCATGCAACGGAAAAGGGGCCAAAAGTGTAGTTGGCATGCAACGGAAAAGGGGCCAAAAGTGTAGTTGGCATGCAACGGAAAAGGGGCCAAAAGTGTAGTTAGCATGCAGCGGAAAAGGGGCCAAAAGTGTAGTTGGCATGCAACGGAAAAGGGGCCAAAAGTGTAGTTAGCATGCAGCGGAAAAGGGGCCAAAAGTGTAGTTGGCATGCAGCGGAAAAGGGGCCAAAAGTGTAGTTGGCATGCAACGGAAAAGGGGCCAAAAGTGTAGTTAGCATGCAGCGGAAAAGGGGCCAAAAGTGTAGTTGGCATGCAGCGGAAAAGGGGCCAAAAGTGTAGTTGGCATGCAACGGAAAAGGGGCCAAAAGTGTAGTTAGCATGCAGCGGAAAAGGGGCCAAAAGTGTAGTTAGCATGCAGCGGAAAAGGGGCCAAAAGTGTAGTTGGCATGCAACGGAAAAGGGGCCAAAAGTGTAGTTGGCATGCAACGGAAAAGGGGCCAAAAGTGTAGTTAGCATGCAGCGGAAAAGGGGCCAAAAGTGTAGTTGGCATGCAACGGAAAAGGGGCCAAAAGTGTAGTTAGCATGCAGCGGAAAAGGGGCCAAAAGTGTAGTTAGCATGCAGCGGAAAAGGGGCCAAAAGTGTAGTTAGCATGCAGCGGAAAAGGGGCCAAAAGTGTAGTTAGCATGCAGCGGAAAAGGGGCCAAAAGTGTAGTTAGCATGCAGCGGAAAAGGGGCCAAAAGTGTAGTTGGCGTGCAGCGGAAAAGGGGCCGAAAGTGTAGTTAGCATGCAGCGGAAAAGGGGCCAAAAGTGTAGTTGGCATGCAACGGAAAAGGGGCCAAAAGTGTAGTTGGCATGCAACGGAAAAGGGGCCAAAAGTGTAGTTAGCATGCAGCGGAAAAGGGGCCAAAAGTGTAGTTGGCATGCAACGGAAAAGGGGCCAAAAGTGTAGTTAGCATGCAGCGGAAAAGGGGCCAAAAGTGTAGTTGGCATGCAGCGGAAAAGGGGCCAAAAGTGTAGTTGGCATGCAACGGAAAAGGGGCCAAAAGTGTAGTTAGCATGCAGCGGAAAAGGGGCCAAAAGTGTAGTTGGCATGCAGCGGAAAAGGGGCCAAAAGTGTAGTTGGCATGCAACGGAGAAGGGGCCAAAAGTGTAGTTAGCATGCAGCGGAAAAGGGGCCAAAAGTGTAGTTAGCATGCAGCGGAAAAGGGGCCAAAAGTGTAGTTGGCATGCAACGGAAAAGGGGCCAAAAGTGTAGTTGGCATGCAACGGAAAAGGGGCCAAAAGTGTAGTTAGCATGCAGCGGAAAAGGGGCCAAAAGTGTAGTTGGCATGCAACGGAAAAGGGGCCAAAAGTGTAGTTAGCATGCAGCGGAAAAGGGGCCAAAAGTGTAGTTGGCATGCAGCGGAAAAGGGGCCAAAAGTGTAGTTGGCATGCAACGGAAAAGGGGCCAAAAGTGTAGTTAGCATGCAGCGGAAAAGGGGCCAAAAGTGTAGTTGGCATGCAGCGGAAAAGGGGCCAAAAGTGTAGTTGGCATGCAACGGAAAAGGGGCCAAAAGTGTAGTTAGCATGCAGCGGAAAAGGGGCCAAAAGTGTAGTTAGCATGCAGCGGAAAAGTGGCCAAAAGTGTAGTTGGCATGCAGCGGAAAAGGGGCCAAAAGTGTAGTTGGCATGCAGCGGAAAAGGGGTCAAAAGTGTAGTTGGCATGCAGCGGAAAAGGGGCCAAAAGTGTAGTTGGCATGCAGCGGAAAAGGGGCCAAAAGTGTAGTTGGCATGCAGCGGAAAAGGGGCCAAAAGTGTAGTTAGCATGCAGCGGAAAAGGGGCCAAAAGTGTAGTTAGCATGCAGCGGAAAAGTGGCCAAAAGTGTAGTTAGCATGCAGCGGAAAAGGGGCCAAAAGTGTAGTTAGCATGCAGCGGAAAAGGGGCCAAAAGTGTAGTTAGCATGCAGCGGAAAAGTGGCCAAAAGTGTAGTTGGCATGCAGCGGAAAAGGGGCCAAAAGTGTAGTTGGCATGCAGCGGAAAAGGGGCCAAAAGTGTAGTTGGCATGCAGCGGAAAAGGGGCCAAAAGTGTAGTTAGCATGCAGCGGAAAAGGGGCCAAAAGTGTAGTTGGCATGCAGCGGAAAAGGGGCCAAAAGTGTAGTTGGCATGCAGCGGAAAAGGGGCCAAAAGTGTAGTTGGCATGCAGCGGAAAAGGGGCCAAAAGTGTAGTTGGCATGCAGCGGAAAAGGGGCCAAAAGTGTAGTTGGCATGCAGCGGAAAAGGGGCCAAAAGTGTAGTTGGCATGCAGCGGAAAAGGGGCCAAAAGTGTAGTTGGCATGCAGCGGAAAAGGGGCCAAAAGTGTAGTTGGCATGCAGCGGAAAAGGGGCCAAAAGTGTAGTTGGCATGCAGCGGAAAAGGGGCCAAAAGTGTAGTTGGCATGCAGCGGAAAAGGGGCCAAAAGTGTAGTTGGCATGCAGCGGAAAAGGGGCCAAAAGTGTAGTTGGCATGCAGCGGAAAAGGGGCCAAAAGTGTAGTTGGCATGCAGCGGAAAAGGGGCCAAAAGTGTAGTTGGCATGCAGCGGAAAAGGGGCCAAAAGTGTAGTTGGCATGCAGCGGAAAAGGGGCCAAAAGTGTAGTTGGCATGCAGCGGAAAAGGGGCCAAAAGTGTAGTTAGCATGCAACGGAAAAGGGGCCAAAAGTGAATATCTATGGTTACAAAAACCCCAGCAACAATAAAAAGAAATGAGAAACATTAGTTACGGTGAACTAAAGAAAAAGATGCCTTGAAATGAACAATCATTATCATTATTATCAGGACACAAAAAGGCGGGAAAGACCACGCCAGCTGGAAGAGTAGGCAGCAAAAGTCTGTGCCCGCTAACGTGGGTGGGCCGCCAACTAACACGGGTGGGCCGCCAACTACTTCAACATGATCTTCTGCCCGGCCCCTCCTTCCCCTCCTTCCCCTCCTTCCCCTCCTTCCCCTCCACCGCCTCAACAAGTTTGTCAAGAGGAGAACTTTCAACAAATCATGGATCTTAGACTTAGACAAACTTCCAACAAAACATGGATCTTAGACTTAGACAAACTTTCAACAAATCATGGATCTTAGACTTAGACAAACTTCCAACAAAACATGGATCTTAGACTTAGACAAACTTCCAACAAAACATGGATCTTAGACTTAGACAAACTTCCAACAAAACATGGATCTTAGACTTAGACAAACTTCCAACAAATCATGGATCTTAGACTTACACAAACTTCCAACAAAACATGGATCTTAGACTTAGACAAACTTCCAACAAAACATGGATCTTAGACTTAGACAAACTTTCAACAAATCATGGATCTTAGACTTAGACAAACTTCCAACAAATCATGGATCTTAGACTTACACAAACTTCCAACAAATCATGGATCTTAGACTTAGACAAACTTTCAACAAATCATGGATCTTAGACTTAGACAAACTTTCAACAAATCATGGATCTTAGACTTAGACAAACTTCCAACAAAACATGGATCTTAGACTTAGACAAACTTTCAACAAATCATGGATCTTAGACTTAGACAAACTTCCAACAAAACATGGATCTTAGACTTAGACAAACTTCCAACAAAACATGGATCTTAAACTTAGACAAACTTGAATGTGATCTTACCTTCTTTTCTTGCTGTTGGGAAGCTCTCAGGAGCAGCCAGCTGCAAATGGAGGCTTTCTAGAAGTGTGTGTGTGTGTGTGTGTGTGTGTGATAAGGGTGGAGAAGAAGAAGAAGTGCTGGAGGGTGTAGTCTCACTCACTCTCTGGCTGTGTGTGTGTGTGTGTGTGTGTGTGTGTCTCTCTAGCTGGCAAAAAGGAGGACTTTCCTGCTCGTCCACAGCTCTAATGTCTGAGCAGGGAGGGGAGGGGCTGGAGCACCAACAGGGGAGGAGGAGGAGGAGGAGTCAGACTGGGCTGGGCTGGGCTTGTGTGTGTGTGTGTGTGTGTGTGTGTGTGTGTGTGTGTGTGTGTGTGTGTGTGTGTGTGTGTGTGTGTGTGTGTGTGTGTGTGTGTGTGTGTGTGTGTGTGTGTGTGTGTGTGTGTGTGTGTGTGTGTGTGTGTGTGTGTGTGTGTGTGTGTGTGTGTGTGTGTGTGAAGCAGCTGTTGAGCTCCATCTCTGCTGCAGACGTCATGATGGCTGCACTAAGACTGTTTGTAAGTTTGTGAATGAGCAAAGAATATCTGGAATAGAAGCTCATTTCAAGCAGTTCCAGAGTGAAAGTGTCAGGTTACAAAGTGGCCAGAGTTGAAGGTCCTACTATGACTCCATGGTGTGCCACAGGGATCAATCAATCAATCAATCAATCAATCAATCAATGTTTATTTATATAGCCCTAAATCACAAGTGTCTCAAAGGGCTGTACAAGCCACAACGACATCCTCGGTACAGAGCCCACATACGGGCAATTCCTATTATATGGTCGAAACTATTTCAAGTGCACTACGCATAATAAACGCAACATTGTTAATATTGCCACTACGGATAATCTTAACAAAAACTCGTCAAAACAGCCCAATACCTATAATATGGGCTTTTTAAACATAAGATCATTGTCTCCCAAGGCGTTATTGGTTAATGAGGTCATTAGAGACAACAATCTTAACGTCATTGGTCTTAGCGAAACCTGGCTCAAACCAGACACATTTTTTGCGCTCAATGAGGCATCTCCTCCTAACTATACGAATGCGCGTGTTGCCCGTCCTCTTAAAAGGGGAGGTGGTGTCGCACTAATATACAATGAAAATTTCAACCTTACCCCTAACCTAAATAATAAATATAAATCGTTTGAGGTGCTTACTATGAGGTCTGTCACACCGCTACCTCTCGACCTGGCTGTTATCTACCGCCCCCCTGGGCCCTATTCGGATTTTATCAGTGAATTCTCAGAGATCGTTGCTGATCTAGTGACGCACGCCGACAATATAATCATAATGGGGGACTTTAATATCCATATGAATACCCCATCGGACCCTCAGTGCGTGGCGCTCCAAACCATAATTGATAGCTGTGGTCTTACACAAATAATACATGAACCCACGCATCGCAACGGTAATACAATAGATCGAGTGCTTGTCAGGGGTGTCACCACCTCCAAAGTTATGATACTTTGGAGGTGGATTGGGATCAATCTTACATAACAAGCGTTTATTCTTCTGACTACAATTATTATCCTATCTTTCCCTTTCATTCCGTCACTTTCTCCACAGTCTGCTTTTGATGATATCGAAAGATGCACAACACTTGATTTTTCTGTATCATTTTCAACATTTTGATTGATATGCACTTTGGGCTTAGGGATGTAACCATAAACAGCATTAAAGGCCTCCTGAAAGCCACTACTAGCGACCACGCAGTCTGATAGTTTATGTATCAATGATGACATCTTAACATTGCAACACATGCCAATACGGCCGGGTTAACTTAGAAAGTAAATATCCTGCTGAAAACATTTCAGTATGATGACGTCTGCGCGTGACGTCACGGATTGTAGCGGACATTTTGGGACAGCATGGTGGCCAGCTATTAAGTCGTCTGTTTTCATGGCAACATTCCACAGTATTGTGGACATCTGTGTTGGTGAATCTGTTGCAATTTGTTTAAAGGCCTACTGAAATGAATTGTTCTTATTTAAACGGGGATATCAGATCCATTCTATGTGTCATACTTGATCATTTTGCGATATTGCCATATTTTTGCTGAAAGGATTTAGTAGAGAACATCGACGATAAAGTTGGCAACTTTTGGTGGCTGATAAAAAAAAAGCCTTGGCTGTAGCGGAAGTAGCGTGACGTCACAGGTTGAAAGTAGCGTGACGTCACAGGTTGTGGAGCTCCTCACATCTGCACATTGTTTACACCAGCAGCGAGAGAGATTCGGACCGAGAAAGCGACGATTACCCCATTAATTTGAGCCAGGATGAAAGATTTGTGGATGAGGAACGTGAGAGTGAAGGACTAGAGTGCAGTGCAGGACGTCTCTTTTTTCGTTCTGACCGTAACTCAGGTACAAGCTGGCTCATTGGATTCCACACTCTCTCCTTTTTCTATTGTGGATCACAGATTTGTATTTTAAACCACCTGGGATACTATATCCTCTTGAAAATGAGAGTCCAGAACGCCAAATGGACATTCACAGTGACTTTTATCTCCACGACAATACATCGGCGAAGCTCTTTAGCTACGGAGCTAACGTGATAGCATCTGGCTCCAATGCGGATAGAAACAAAAGAAATAAACCCCTGACTGGAAGGATGGACAGAAGATCAACAATACTATTAAACCATGGACATGTAACTACACGGTTAATAATTCCCAGCCTGGCAAAGCTTAACAATGCTGTTGCTAACGATGCCATTGAAGCTAACTTAGCTACGGGACCTCGTCAGAGCTAAGATAAAAACATTAGCGCTGCACCTACACCAGCCAGCCCTCATCTGCTCATCAACACCCGACCCGTGCTCACCTGCGTTCCAGCGATCGACGGCGCGACGAAGGACTTCACCCGATCATAGATGCGGTCGGCGGGTAGCGTCGGATAGCGCGTCTGCTATCCAAGTCAAAGTCCTCCTGGTTGTGTTGCTGCAGCCAGCCGCTAATACACCGATCCCACCTACAACTTTCTTCTTTGCAGTCTTCATTGTTCATTAAACAAATTGCAAAAGATTCACCAACACAGATGTCCAGAATACTGTGGAATTTGGAGATGGAAACAGATCTTTTTTGTATTGGATACAATGTGTCCCAATACTTCCATTTATCTAGTGACGTCACGCGCATACGTCATCATACAAAGACGTTTTCAAGCGGAAGTTTAGCGGGAAATGTAAAATGTGACTTTCTAAGTTAACCCGGCCGTATTGGCATGTGTTGCAATGTCATCATTGATATATAAACTATCAGACTGCGTGGTCGCTAGTAGTGGCTTTCAGGAGGCCTTTAATGTACCTCATGATTGAATTCTGAGGGCCGATAAAAACGTGGTGTTGACAAATAATCAGACAGGCTGAGTGTTTGATTTGTTCACCCTGACCTGCCGACAGCACATCTAATCTTTTGTTGTTGTCGTCGTCATCGAAGAACTTTGCTGTTTTTATATCGGATTTATCAGCCCAATAATGATCTGTCTGGTATTTAGCGTGATTTATTTACCTCAAGGTCAGTAATGGCATTTTTCTAGGATGAATAATCATTTTCTACCTACATGAGAATAGGAGCCAGGCACATCCTCACCAAGGAGATCCTTCAAATCCCAGGAGGAAAGAATGTGTCATATTTCCAGGTAGAGGTCCAACATTTCCCGTCTGACATCTTTCAAGTGTAAAGTGTGACAAGGAGATGCTCGAAAGCAGTAGTCAGAGTTCTAAACAGCCTCCTCCTCTTCTTTCTTGGTTTTTTCCCACTGCCAAACGTGGATTTGCATTTGGACCAACTTCCAACTAGTTGGGACTCATCAGCAGTGCACTACCCGCTGGTGGCAGCGGGTAGTGCACTGTGAAACTAGTCTTAGTCATGCTTTATGTTGCCACACATTGGTGGTGCAAAGACCCGCGCAGATAGAAAACATTCCCAGGCCCACACCAAAAAAGGTGTGTTCTCCAGCCTGCCAGGAATGTCAGCCTCAGACAAAAGGTGTGTTTGCTCACCTCCCGCTTGCACTACAAAGCTCAGGTGTTGCGTTCATGTGTACTTTAGAGTCTACCTTTCACGGCTGGAATTGACACACCCATGACTAAACAGAGGATCTCCGTCCCAATGTCACGCTTGGTGACCACGGCACACAAAGAAGACATTTGGACCTTCAGGCACCACAAGCTCTCATTTGGACCTTCAGGCACACAAAGAAGACATTTGGACCTTCAGGCACCACAAGCTCTCATTTGGTCAACAGCCATACAGGTCACACTGAGGGTGGCCATATAAACAACTTTAACACGGTTACAAATATGCGCCACAATGTGAACCCACACCAAACAAGAATGACAAACACATTTTGGGAGAACATCCACACCGTAACACAACATAAACACAACAGGACAAATACCCAGCATCCCATGCATCCCTAACTCTTCCGGGGTACATTATACACCCCCGCTACCACCAACCCCCCCCCCCCCCCCGCCCCCCCCCCCCCCTCCGTGCGTCGGTTGAGGATTTTTTATATAACAGTATTGTCTGATACTACCAACAGTAGTATCAGACAATCACATCAAGGAAAACTCAAGTCTTTAACAGATAGTACAATTCCCTAAACAATCCTAACGTAGGTTATTACTATTAGTATCTCATTAGCAGTGTTCTACAATGGTTCTAGTCCTGCTATTAGTATCTGATTAGCAGTGTTCTACAATGGTTCTAGTCCTGCTATTAGTATCTCATTAGCAGTGTTTTACAATGGTTCTAGTCCTGCTATTAGTATCTCATTAGCAGTGTTCTACAATGGTTCTAGTCCTGCTATTAGTATCTCATTAGCAGTGTTCTACAATGGTTCTAGTCCTGCTATTAGTATCTCATTAGCAGTGTTTTACAATGGTTCTAGTCCTGCTATTAGTATCTCATTAGCAGTGTTTTACAATGGTTCTAGTCCTGCTATTAGTATCTCATTAGCAGTGTTCTACAATGGTTCTAGTCCTGCTATTAGTATCTCATTAGCAATGTTTTACAATGGTTGTAGTCCTGCTATTAGTATCTCATTAGCAGTGTTTTACAATGGTTCTAGTCCTGCTATTAGTATCTCATTAGCAGTGTTTTACAATGGTTCTAGTCCTGCTATTAGTATCTCATTAGCAGTGTTCTACAATGGTTCTAGTCCTGCTATTAGTATCTCATTAGCAGTGTTCTACAATGGTTCTAGTCCTGCTATTAGTATCTCATTAGCAGTGTTTTACAATGGTTCTAGTCCTGCTATTAGTATCTCATTAGCAGTGTTCTACAATGGTTCTAGTCCTGCTATTAGTATCTCATTAGCAGTGTTCTACAATGGTTCTAGTCCTGCTATTAGTATCTCATTAGCAGTGTTCTACAATGGTTCTAGTCCTGCTATTAGTATCTCATTAGCAGTGTTCTACAATGGTTCTAGTCCTGCTATTAGTATCTCATTAGCAGTGTTTTACAATGGTTCTAGTCCTGCTATTAGTATCTCATTAGCAATGTTTTACAATGGTTGTAGTCCTGCTATTAGTATCTCATTAGCAGTGTTTTACAATGGTTCTAGTCCTGCTATTAGTATCTCATTAGCAGTGTTTTACAATGGTTCTAGTCCTGCTATTAGTATCTCATTAGCAGTGTTCTACAATGGTTCTAGTCCTGCTATTAGTATCTCATTAGCAGTGTTCTACAATGGTTCTTGTCCTGCTATTAGTATCTCATTAGCAGTGTTCTACAATGGTTCTAGTCCTGCTATTAGTATCTCATTAGCAGTGTTCTACAATGGTTCTAGTCCTGCTATTAGTATCTCATTAGCAGTGTTCTACAATGGTTCTAGTCCTGCTATTAGTATCTCATTAGCAATGTTTTACAATGGTTCTAGTCCTGCTATTAGTATCTCATTAGCAGTGTTCTACAATGGTCCTAGTCCTGCTATTAGTATCTCATTAGCAGTGTTCTACAATGGTTCTAGTCCTGCTATTAGTATCTCATTAGCAGTGTTCTACAATGGTTCTAGTCCTGCTATTAGTATCTCATTAGCAATGTTCTAGTCCTGCTATTCAAGTCATTCGGAGCATCTTTGGCGCCCTCTGCTGGTGGTCACACGGTGTCACCAGAGAAGCAGAGGTAAGCGCCCCCCAGCGGCCATGAGGGCTCACTGCAGGGGGATGACGTCAGGGGTAGCTGAGTTCACCTTCCAAACAACAACAGCTGTCTTGTTCGGTCCCGCCATTAAAAAGCAGGCAAGAAGTCTTTAAAAAGTACAAAACATGAAGAAGTTCGACTGAAGTGCTTACCTGATTCCTCCAGAAAGTTCCTTCGCGCGCTTTAAACCACGCGACTTTCCCGCGGCGTCTTGCGCCTTTCCCGCGCACCTGCAGCCCGCGTGGACGTTGGACGTTCACGTCACAGCAGAACAGGTTCGCTGAAATGACGTCCAATAATGCAAAAAGTCCCGCTGGTGCCGAGCTGCGTTCCTGCACTGTCAGATATGTAACACCACAACAACTGTCAGATATGTAACAACACAACAACTGTCAGATATGTAACACCACCTGCACCACCACCTGCACCACCACCACAACAAGAAGAAGAAGAAAGACCCACGAGCAGCCGCACACCAACTCCACCAGGGAAGAAGAAGAAGACGATCTGTCAATCAATCTTCGCTAATTACAGCGCGCCACCTGGCGGCCGTAGTTGGTCCTCCGCGGGTCTATTTTGTGCTGCGGAGGAGAAAGAATGAGGTGACTCAGCTAATTCACGTCTAGAGACAGAAATCATCTCACAGTTGGATGTTATGTTGTCAACATTAGCAAAGTTGCACAGAACAAATGCAAAAGGAAACAAATAGTGCCAAAGCAGAACAAAATAAAAGGAAACAAATAGTGCCAAAGCAGAACAAAATAAAAGGAAACAAATAGTGCCAAAGCAGAACAAAATAAAAGGAAACAAATAGTGCCAAAGCAGAACAAAAAACAACAACAACAAATGCATGATAAAACTGCTGCAAGTTGACAAAGGAAGCAGAAGTCAGCCATGATGTCACAATGCTCAAATGTCACACCTCCAAGGGCTTCGATCCTGTTCCAATTCCCACCAGGAATTCCAATATTCACACTTACCAGTACTAGCACCATTAGCACGGATAGCAGGAAGTTAGCCATACTAGCAGGAAGTTAGCCATACAAGCAGGAAGTTAGCCATACAAGCAGGAAGTTAGCCATACTAGCAGGAAGTTAGCCATACAAGCAGGAAGTTAGCAGGTATATACTAGCAGCACCAATGAATGCAACTTCCAGTTATGCGCAGCCTCCTAACTGTAATTTGCTGGCAGGTTTTGTCCAATCAGCGTGGTGATGTTGACTGAGGGAACGTCCAATCAGCGTGGTGATGTTGACTGAGGGAACGTCCAATCAGCGTGGTGATGTTGACTGAGGGAACGTCCAATCAGAAGTGGTGATGTTGACTGAGGGAACGTCCAATCAGAAGTGGTGATGTTGGCTGAGTGAACGTCCAATCAGAAGTGGTGATGTTGACTGAGGGAACGTCCAATCAGAAGTGGTGATGTTGACTGAGGGAACGTCCAATCCAGAAGTGGTGATGTTGGCTGAGGGAACGTCCAATCCAGAAGTGGTGATGTTGGCTGAGGGAACGTCCAATCAGAAGTGGTGATGTTGGCTGAGGGAACGTCCAATCAGAAGTGGTGATGTTGGCTGAGGGAACGTCCAATCAGAAGTGGTGATGTTGGCTGAGGGAACATCCAATCAGAAGTGGTGATGTTGACTGAGGGAACATCCAATCCAGAAGTGGTGATGTTGGCTGAGGGAACGTCCAATCAGAAGTGGTGATGTTGACTGAAGGAACGTCCAATCAGAAGTGGTGATGTTGGCTGAGGGAACGTCCAATCAGAAGTGGTGATGTTGACTGAGGGAACGTCCAATCAGAAGTGGTGATGTTGACTGAGGGAACGTCCAATCAGAAGTGGTGATGTTGGCTGAGGGAACGTCCAATCAGAAGTGGTGATGTTGACTGAGGGAACGTCCAATCAGAAGTGGTGATGTTGGCTGAGGGAACGTCCAATCCAGAAGTGGTGATGTTGGCTGAGGGAACGTCCAATCCAGAAGTGGTGATGTTGGCTGAGGGAACGTCCAATCAGAAGTGGTGATGTTGGCTGAGGGAACGTCCAATCAGAAGTGGTGATGTTGACTGAGGGAACGTCCAATCCAGAAGTGGTGATGTTGGCTGAGGGAACGTCCAATCCAGAAGTGGTGATGTTGACTGAGGGAACGTCCAATCCAGAAGTGGTGATGTTGACTGAGGGAACGTCCAATCAGAAGTGGTGATGTTGACTGAGGGAACGTCCAATCAGAAGTGGTGATGTTGACTGAGGGAACGTCCAATCAGAAGTGGTGATGTTGGCTGAGGGAACGTCCAATCAGAAGTGGTGATTTTGGCCCATCAAACACCTCCACTGGTCTCTGTTTGTGTTGCTAAGCCTTCTGGGTAATTGTGTCTCTAAACATTAGTTTAGTTTTGAACATTTTGAAACAACTTCACTTCTTTTTATTCACATCAACTTTTTTAAACATTTTCATCTTTTTTTATGTTTCCAACTCTTTTTGTAAATAAACCAAAAAGTATATTTGTATTATTACTAGGAAAACACAAAGTATTTCCAGAGTGGAATACTTTAGTGAGGTCAAAACAAACAAAATATTTATAACAACACTCATTTTCATGCATTATTATTTTTGAAACATGAACACTTTTTTGCAGAAACTTACACCAAACTTTCTTTCCTTCACCAAAAAACGGTCCTGCTCAAAAAATGTGATCCAATATGTCGTCTTTGTGTTCCCCAGCGTGGTTCTCATCTTCTTGATCTCCATGTGATGCTTGAAGTAGCATCTCAACAACTGCTTATCCAATCACATGCAAGTATTTGTTTACAAGGCCCCGCCTTCTGAAATACATCTCCTGCTGAGAAGTCCCACATCCTTGTGTGGAGCTCAGACGACTACAAACCCCGTTTCCATATGAGTTGAGAAATGGTGTTAGATGTAAATATAAACGGAATACAATGATTTGCAAATCCTTTTCAAGCCATTTCTGGGTGTTGTTGATAAACGGTTTTCGCCTTGCATAGGAGAGTTTTAACTTGCACTTACAGATGTAGCGACCAACTGTAGTTACTGACAGTGGCTTTCTGAAGTGTTCCATGTGGTGATATCCTTTACACACTGATGTGGCTTGTTGATGCAGTACAGCCTGAGGGATGGAAGGTCACGGGCTTAGCTGCTTACCTGCAGTGATTTCTCCACATTCTCTCAACCCTTTGATGATATTACGGAGCGTAGATGGTGAAATCCCTCAATTCCTTGCAATAGCTGCTTGAGAAAGGTTGTTCTTAAACTGTTCAACAATTTGCTCAGGCATGTGTTGACAAAGTGGTGACCCTCGCCCCATCCTTGTTTGTGAATGACTGAGCATTTCATGGAATCTACTTTTATACCCAATCATGGCACCCACCTGTTCCCAATTAGCCTGCACACCTGTGGGATGTTCCAAATAAGTGTTTGATGAGCATTCCTCAACTTTATCAGTATTTATTGCCACCTTTCCCAACTTCTTTGGCACGTGTTGCTGCCATCAAATTATAAAGTTAATGATTATTTGCAAAAAAAAAAAGTTTATGAGTTTGAACATGAAATATGTTGTCTTTGTAGCATATTCAACTGAATATGGCTTGAAAAGGATTTGCAAATCATTGTATTCCGTTTATATTTACATCTAACACCATTTACCAACTCATATGGAAACGGGGTTTGTACACGGATGTGGCCAGAGTCAGATTACTGACGAGCAGGGAAACCTGCGAAACAGGCTTGTAGGGATGAAATAACCACTGTAGTTTTTCCTGACCTATATATATATATATATATATATATATATATATATATATATATATATATATATATATATATATATATATATATATATATATATATATATATATATATATATATATATATATATATATATATATGTATATATATATATATATATATATATATATATATTTATTTATTTTTTTTTAAGAAAAAAAAATATATATATATATATGTACAAACCCCAAAAGCAGTGAAGTTGTCACGTTGTGTAAACGGTAAATAAAAAGAGAATACTTTGTGTGTGTGAATGTGTGAATGTGTGTGTGAATGGGTGAATGTTGAAATAGTGTCAAAGCGCTTTGGAGTTCCTTTAAAAAAAAAAGGTAGAAAAGCGCTACACAAGTATAACTCTTTTATTGTATACATTATGCATCATACAGCTTCTGCGAATCCCCTTCAGTCACGTGTGTGTGTTACCTCACTCACTCACAGGTGTGACGTCATCACCCTGCAGGAAGTCACCGCATCATGTGATTGGAAGGGGAGGGGTTGGGGGGGATGAGCTAATAGCTGCAAACAGCAATGATGTCATACAAGCTGACTCATATTCCCGCATGACACCAGCTCTGACATCATCGTGTGTGTGTGTGTGTGTGTGTGTGTGTGTGTGTGTGTGTGTGTGTGTGTGTGTGTGTGTGTGTGTGTGTGTGTGTGTGTGTGTGTGTGTGTGTGTGTGTGTGTGTGTGTGTGTGTGTGTGTGTGTGTGTGTGTGTGTGTGTGTGTGTGCATTGTCATCCCGCCATAAGCAAGCAAACATGATTCTAAACTGCAGAGTTTTAGTGTTGAAAGAAATGTAAAACATTAAATTGATTTCAGATGCTTTTAGTTTAAACATACATTGTTATTTAAAAAATAAAAAGTTTATTATTTCATGTCATTTTTAATATTTTAAACATGTTTAATAAACAGATTTCATGTTGTCAGAGTTTGTTGGGCATTGTGCGACAAAACATGATTTAGTTCAACTCTATAAGCAAAAACAAACACAAGGGTACAAACAAAAGGTGCGCACAAGGCGGAGAACAAACGTGGCTATGAGCAGAAACTAGCACAAAAGCTAAACTATGGACAAGAAACAAAAACACTGTGACAGGAATAAAGAAAAGTCACGTGGCAAGAGACGAGCAGGATGAACTAAGACAGGAGCAGAGTGGACAGAAGTAGCCAGAGCTACAAGGACAGGTAGTAGTGAGCTACAAGGACAGGTAGTAGTGAGCTACAAGGACAAGTAGTAGTGAGCTACAAGGACAAGTAGTAGTGAGCTACAAGGACAAGTAGTAGTGAGCTACAAGGACAGGTAGTAGTGAGCTACAAGGACAGGTAGTAGTGAGCTACAAGGACAGGTAGTAGTGAGCTACAAGGACAGGTAGTAGTGAGCTACAAGGACAGGTAGTAGTGAGCTACAAGGACAGGTAGTAGTGAGCTACAAGGACAGGTAGTAGTGAGCTACAAGGACAGGTAGTAGTGAGCTACAAGGACAGGTAGTAGTGAGCTACAAGGACAGGTAGTAGTGAGCTACAAGGACAGGTAGTAGTGAGCTACAAGGACAGGTAGTAGTGAGCTACAAGGACAGGTAGTAGTGAGCTACAAGGACAGGTAGTAGTGAGCTACAAGGACAAGTAGTAGTGAGCTACAAGGACAAGTAGTAGTGAGCTACAAGGACAAGTAGTAGTGAGCTACAAGGACAGGTAGTAGTGAGCTACAAGGACAGGTAGTAGTGAGCTACAAGGACAGGTAGTAGTGAGCTACAAGGACAGGTAGTAGTGAGCTACAAGGACAGGTAGTAGTGAGCTACAAGGACAGGTAGTAGTGAGCTACAAGGACAGGTAGTAGTGAGCTACAAGGACAGGTAGTAGTGAGCTACAAGGACAGGTAGTAGTGAGCTACAAGGACAGGTAGTAGTGAGCTACAAGGACAGGTAGTAGTGAGCTACAAGGACAGGTAGTAGTGAGCTACAAGGACAGGTAGTAGTGAGCTACAAGGACAGGTAGTAGTGAGCTACAAGGACAGGTAGTAGTGAGCTACAAGGACAGGTAGTAGTGAGCTACAAGGACAGGTAGTAGTGAGCTACAAGGACAAGTAGTAGTGAGCTACAAGGACAGGTAGTAGTGAGCTACAAGGACAGGTAGTAGTGAGCTACAAGGACAGGTAGTAGTGAGCTACAAGGACAGGTAGTAGTGAGCTACAAGGACAGGTAGTAGTGAGCTACAAGGACAGGTAGTAGTGAGCTACAAGGACAGGTAGTAGTGAGCTACAAGGACAGGTAGTAGTGAGCTACAAGGACAAGTAGTAGTGAGCTACAAGGACAGGTAGTAGTGAGCTAAAAGGACAGGTAGTAGTGAGCTACAAGGACAGGTAGTAGTGAGCTACAAGGACAGGTAGTAGTGAGCTACAAGGACAGGTAGTAGTGAGCTACAAGGACAGGTAGTAGTGAGCTACAAGGACAGGTAGTAGTGAGCTACAAGGACAGGTAGTAGTGAGCTACAAGGACAGGTAGTAGTGAGCTACAAGGACAAGTAGTAGTGAGCTACAAGGACAGGTAGTAGTGAGCTACAAGGACAGGTAGTAGTGAGCTACAAGGACAGGTAGTAGTGAGCTACAAGGACAGGTAGTAGTGAGCTACAAGGACAGGTAGTAGTGAGCTACAAGGACAGGTAGTATAGTGAGCTACAAGGACAGGTAGTAGTGAGCTACAAGGACAGGTAGTAGTGAGCTACAAGGATAGGTAGTAGTGAGCTACAAGGACAGGTAGTAGTGAGCTACAAGGACAGGTAGTAGTGAGCTACAATGACAGGTAGTAGTGAGCTACAAGGACAGGTAGTAGTGAGCTACAAGGACAGGTAGTAGTGAGCTACAAGGACAGGTAGTAGTGAGCTACAAGGACAGGTAGTAGTGAGCTACAAGGACAAGTAGTAGTGAGCTACAAGGACAGGTAGTAGTGAGCTACAAGGACAGGTAGTAGTGAGCTACAAGGACAGGTAGTAGTGAGCTACAAGGACAGGTAGTAGTGAGCTACAAGGACAGGTAGTAGTGAGCTACAAGGACAGGTAGTAGTGAGCTACAAGGACAGGTAGTAGTGAGCTACAAGGACAGGTAGTAGTGAGCTACAAGGACAGGTAGTAGTGAGCTACAAGTACAGGTAGTAGTGAGCTACAAGGACAGGTAGTAGTGAGCTACAAGGACAGGTAGTAGTGAGCTACAAGGACAGGTAGTAGTGAGCTACAAGGACAGGTAGTAGTGAGCTACAAGTACAGGTAGTAGTGAGCTACAAGGACAGGTAGTAGTGAGCTACAAGTACAGGTAGTAGTGAGCTACAAGGACAGGTAGTAGTGAGCTACAAGGACAGGTAGTAGTGAGCTACAAGTACAGGTAGTAGTGAGCTACAAGGACAGGTAGTAGTGAGCTACAAGGACAGGTAGTAGTGAGCTACAAGTACAGGTAGTAGTGAGCTACAAGGACAGGTAGTAGTGAGCTACAAGGACAGGTAGTAGTGAGCTACAAGGACAGGTAGTAGTGAGCTACAAGGACAGGTAGTAGTGAGCTACAAGGACAGGTAGTAGTGAGCTACAAGGACAGGTAGTAGTGAGCTACAAGGACAGGTAGTAGTGACAATAACCCAGCAGTGACTGGAGGCCAGGGCAGGTCTAAATAGCAGCTGGCTGATTGGCACCAGGTGTGGCCCGGTGCCAATCAGCCACAGCTGAGGGGACAGCACTCAGAGAGATAAACAGGAAACTGAACCAAAAAAAGAGTGCTGACAGGAAATAAAACAAATAGAGAAAAATGTGACTTTAGTTTGTGAATATTCCTATTATTTGTGGGGAATTTATAGGAATTTTATTATTTGCATAATATCTTATTTAACGTTATTTTTTATTACATATTTATATATATTTATACATTGTGTTTAATTGAATTTGTGATTGAATCAAACATACTTTCATGTAAAAGTACGTTATTACAAATTAGTTTTTTTTATCTCCTATTCTTAATTTGAGAATTGTGTGGCTTTTATTTCAATATATGAAGTAATATTAAACATTTGTATTCAATAGTTCAGAGCTGAAACATGATTTACTCTTTCCACTCCTGGACCTTTGAACCCTTCACCAGTGATGGAGTGTGACTTGGTATGAAGTGGGTAAGAACATGTGTGACTTGGTATGGAGTGGGTAAGAACATGTGTGACTTGGTATGAAGTGGGTAAGAACATGTGTGACTTGGTATGAAGTGGGTAAGAACATGTGTGACTTGGTAAGAAGTGGGTAAGAACATGTGTGACTTGGTATGAAGTGGGTAAGAACATGTGTGACTTGGTATGAAGTGGGTAAGAACATGTGTGACTTGGTAAGAAGTGGGTAAGAACATGTGTGACTTGGTATGAAGTGGGTAAGAACATGTGTGACTTGGTATGAAGTGGGTAAGAACATGTGTGACTTGGTATGAAGTGGGTAAGAACATGTGTGACTTGGTATGAAGTGGGTAAGAACATGTGTGACTTGGTATGAAGTGGGTAAGAACATGTGTGACTTGGTATGAAGTGGGTAAGAACATGTGTGACTTGGTATGAAGTGGGTAAGAACATGTGTGACTTGGTATGAAGTGGGTAAGAACATGTGTGACTTGGTATGAAGTGGGTAAGAACATGTGTGACTTGGTATGAAGTGGGTAAGAACATGTGTGACTTGGTATGAAGTGGGTAAGAACATGTGTGACTTGGTATGAAGTGGGTAAGAACATGTGTGACTTGGTAAGAAGTGGGTAAGAACATGTGTGACTTGGTATGAAGTGGGTAAGAACATGTGTGACTTGGTATGAAGTGGGTAAGAACATGTGTGACTTGGTATGAAGTGGGTAAGAACATGTGTGACTTGGTATGAAGTGGGTAAGAACATGTGTGACTTGGTATGAAGTGGGTAAGAACATGTGTGACTTGGTATGAAGTGGGTAAGAACATGTGTGACTTGGTATGAAGTGGGTAAGAACATGTGTGACTTGGTATGAAGTGGGTAAGAACATGTGTGACTTGGTAAGAAGTGGGTAAGAACATGTGTGACTTGGTAAGAAGTGGGTAAGAACATGTGTGACTTGGTATGAAGTGGGTAAGAACATGTGTGACTTGGTATGAAGTGGGTAAGAACATGTGTGACTTGGTATGAAGTGGGTAAGAACATGTGTGACTTGGTATGAAGTGGGTAAGAACATGTGTGACTTGGTATGAAGTGGGTAAGAACATGTGTGACTTGGTAAGAAGTGGGTAAGAACATGTGTGACTTGGTAAGAAGTGGGTAAGAACATGTGTACACCATAATTGTGCTCAATCTTGCTGTACCTAATGAAGTGGTCAGTGACTGCATCCGCTCCATTTGGTTGTCATGGTGATAGAAACACACACCTGAGTGCCCCCCCCTCCTCCATTTGGTTGTCATGGTGATAGAAACACACACCTGAGTGCGCCCCCTCCTCCATTTGGTTGTCATGGTGATGGAAACACACACCTAAGTGCCCCCCCTCCTCCATTTGGTTGTCATGGTGATGGAAACACACACCTGACTGCCCCCCCTCCATTTGGTTGTCATGGTGATTGAAACACACCTGACTGCCCCCCCCCCCCTCCTCCATTTGGTTGTCATGGTGATAGAAACACACACCTAAGTGCCCCCCCCCCCTCCATTTGGTTGTCATGGTGATGGAAACACACACCTAAGTGCCCCCCTCCTCCATTTGGTTGTCATGGTGATGGAAACACACACCTGAGTGCCCCCCCTCCTCCATTTGGTTGTCATGGTGATAGAAACACACCTGAGTGCGCCCCCTCCATTTGGTTGTCATGGTGATGGAAACACACACCTGAGTGCCCCCCCTCCTCCATTTGGTTGTCATGGTGATAGAAACACACCTGAGTGCGCCCCCTCCATTTGGTTGTCATGGTGATGGAAACACACACCTAAGTGCCCCCCCTCCTCCATTTGGTTGTCATGGTGATGGAAACACACACCTGACTGCCCCCCTCCATTTGGTTGTCATGGTGATGGAAACACACACCTGACTGCCCCCCCCCTCCTCCATTTGGTTGTCATGGTGATTGAAACACACACCTGACTGCCCCCCCCCCCTCCATTTGCATACAATGGTGTGTACTGTAAGTGTGTGTTTGTGTGTACTGTATGTGTGTGTGTACTGTATGAGTGTGTGTGTGTGTACTGTATGTGTGTACTGTATGAGTGTGTGTGTACTGTATGAGTGTGTGTGTGTACTGTATGTGTGTGTACTGTATGAGTGTGCACTGTATGTGTGGGTGTACTGTATGTGTGTGTGTGTACTGTGTTTGTGTGTACTGAATGTGTGAGCGTGTACTGTATGTGTGTGTGTGTACTGTATGTTTGTGTGTACTGTGTGTGTGTGTGTACTGTATGAGTGTGTGTACTGTATGTGTGTGTGTACTGTATGAGTGTGTGTGTGTACTGTATGTGTGTGTACTGTATGAGTGTGCACTGTATGTGTGGGTGTACTGTATGAGTGTTTGTGTGTACTGTATGAGTGTGTGTACTGTATGTGTGGGTGTACTGTATGTGTGTGTGTACTGTATGAGTGTTTGTGTGTACTGTATGAGTGTGTGTACTGTATGTGTGTGTACTGTATGAGTGTGTGTACTGTATGTGTGTGTGTACTGTATGAGTGTTATGTGTACTGTATGAGTGTTTGTGTGTACTGTATGAGTGTGTGTACTGTATGTGTGTGTGTACTGTATGAGTGTTTGTGTGTACTGTATGAGTGTGTGTACTGTATGAGTGTGTGTGTACTGTATGTGTGTGTACTGTATGAGTGTGTGTACTGTATGAGTGTGTGTACTGTATGTGTGTGTGTACTGTATGAGTGTGTACTGTATGAGTGTGTGTGTACTGTATGAGTGTGTGTACTGTATGTGTGTGTACTGTATGTGTGTGTACTGTATGAGTGTGTGTACTGTATGTGTGTGTGTACTGTATGAGTGTTTGTGTGTACTGTATGAGTGTGTGTACTGTATGAGTGTGTACTGTATGTGTGTGTACTGTATGAGTGTGTGTACTGTATGTGTGTGTACTGTATGTGTGTGTACTGTATGAGTGTGTGTGTACTGTATGAGTGTGTACTGTATGAGTGTGTGTGTACTGTATGAGTGTGTGTACTGAATGTGTGTGTACTGTATGAGTGTGTGTACTGTATGAGTGTGTGTACTGTATGTGTGTGTACTGTATCTGTGTGTGTGTACTGTAGGAGTGTGTGTACTGTATGTGTGTGTACTGTATGTGTGTGTACTGTATGTGTGTACTGTATGTGTGTGTGTGTACTGTATGTGTGTGTACTGTATGAGTGTGTGTACTGTATGAGTGTGTGTACTGTATGTGTGTGTGTACTGTATGAGTGTGTACTGTATGAGTGTGTGTGTACTGTATGAGTGTGTGTACTGTATGTGTGTGTACTGTATGTGTGTGTACTGTATGAGTGTGTGTACTGTATGTGTGTGTGTACTGTATGAGTGTTTGTGTGTACTGTATGAGTGTGTGTACTGTATGAGTGTGTACTGTATGTGTGTGTACTGTATGAGTGTGTGTACTGTATGTGTGTGTACTGTATGTGTGTGTACTGTATGAGTGTGTGTGTACTGTATGAGTGTGTACTGTATGAGTGTGTGTGTACTGTATGAGTGTGTGTACTGAATGTGTGTGTACTGTATGAGTGTGTGTACTGTATGAGTGTGTGTACTGTATGTGTGTGTACTGTATCTGTGTGTGTGTACTGTAGGAGTGTGTGTACTGTATGTGTGTGTACTGTATGTGTGTGTACTGTATGTGTGTACTGTATGTGTGTGTGTGTACTGTATGTGTGTGTACTGTATGTGTGTGTACTGTATGAGTGTGTGTGTGTACTGTATGAGTGTGTACTGTATGTGTGTGTGTACTGTATGTGTGTGTGTGTACTGTACCTGACTAGTCGTAACACACATGAAGATGACGGTTGCCTCAGGTCCACATGGTCTTGGGGGGAGGGGGGTCCCTATCCCCAATCCCACAAGGAGACTGAAGGCGGGTCCAGGAGACTGAAGGCGGGTCCAGGAGACTGAAGGCGGGTCCAGGCAGGTCCAGGCGGGAGGGAGGATTGTGCAGAAACCTGATCCCAGATCTGGTATTGATCCGGCCTCTCCCCTCCCAGTGGACTTCTAATGGACTTGTGGACACACTACACTGCATGCACCCCCCCCCCCCCACACCCCCCCCCCCACACACACACACCATGATGCTGCATGCACCCCCCTCCCCCACAATATGATGCTGCATGCACTCCCCCCCACACTCCCCCCCTCCCCCACACTATGATGCTGCATGCACTCCCCCCCACACCATGATGCTGCATGCACCCCCCCTCCCCCACACTATGATGCTGCATGCACCCCCGCCCCCCTCCCCCACACCATGATGCTGCATACCCCCCCCCCCACCATGATGCTGGCTCACATGTTTGGATGTGACACATCATGGCCACCATTCCAGTCTCTGCTCATCAGCTGGGAGGTCTTCATAAGTCCACAGACCAGGACTGATGAGGACCTGCTTGATAGGTCCAGAGACCCTGACTGATGAGGACCTGCTTGATAGGTCCAGAGACCAGGACTAATGAGGACCTGCTTGATAGGTCCAGAGACCAGGACTGATGAGGACCTGCTTGATAGGTCCAGAGACCCTGACTGATGAGGACCTGCTTGATTGGTCTAGAGACCCTGACTGATGAGGACCTGCTTGATAGGTCCAGAGACCAGGACTGATGAGGACCTGCTTGATAGGTCCAGAGACCAGGACTGATGAGGACCTGCTTGATAGGTCCAGAGACCAGGACTGATGAGGACCTGCTTGATAGGTCCAGAGACCAGGACTGATGAGGACCTGCTTGATAGGTCCAGAGGCCAGGACTGATGAGGACCTGCTTGATAGGTCCAGAGACCAGGACTGATGAGGACCTGCTTGATAGGTCCAGAGACCAGGACTGATGAGGACCTGCTTGATAGGTCCAGAGACCAGGACTGATGAGGACCTGCTTGATAGGTCCAGAGACCAGGACTGATGAGGACCTGCTTGATAGGTCCAGAGACCAGGACTGATGAAGACCTGCTTGATAGGTCCAGAGACCAAGACTGATGAGGACCTGCTTGATAGGTCCAGAGACCAGGACTGATGAGGACCTGCTTGATAGGTCCAGAGACCATGACTGATGAGGACCTGCTTGATCGGTCTAGAGACCCTGACTGATGAGGACCTGCTTGATAGGTCCAGAGACCCTGACTGATGAGGACCTGCTTGATAGGTCCAGAGACCAGGACTGATGAGGACCTGCTTGATAGGTCCAGAGACCTTGACTGATGAGGACCTGCTTGATTGGTCTAGAGACCAGGACTGATGAGGACCTGCTTGATAGGTCCAGAGACCCTGACTGATGAGGACCTGCTTGATAGGTCCAGAGACCCTGACTGATGAGGACCTGCTTGATTGGTCTAGAGACCCTGACTGATGAGGACCTGCTTGATAGGTCCAGAGACCAGGACTGATGAGGACCTGCTTGATAGGTCCAGAGACCAGGACTGATGAGGACCTGCTTGATAGGTCCAGAGACCAGGACTGATGAGGACCTGCTTGATAGGTCCAGAGACCAGGACTGATGAGGACCTGCTTGATAGGTCCAGAGACCAGGACTGATGAGGACCTGCTTGATTGGTCTAGAGACCCTGACTGATGAGGACCTGCTTGATAGGTCCAGAGACCAGGACTGATGAGGACCTGCTTGATAGGTCCAGAGACCATGACTGATGAGGACCTGCTTGATCGGTCTAGAGACCCTGACTGATGAGGACCTGCTTGATAGGTCCAGAGACCCTGACTGATGAGGACCTGCTTGATAGGTCCAGAGACCATGACTGATGAGGACCTGCTTGATCGGTCTAGAGACCCTGACTGATGAGGACCTGCTTGATAGGTCCAGAGACCCTGACTGATGAGGACCTGCTTGATAGGTCCAGAGACCAGGACTGATGAGGACCTGCTTGATAGGTCCAGAGACCTTGACTGATGAGGACCTGCTTGATTGGTCTAGAGACCAGGACTGATGAGGACCTGCTTGATAGGTCCAGAGACCCTGACTGATGAGGACCTGCTTGATAGGTCCAGAGACCCTGACTGATGAGGACCTGCTTGATTGGTCTAGAGACCCTGACTGATGAGGACCTGCTTGATAGGTCCAGAGACCAGGACTGATGAGGACCTGCTTGGTAGGTCCAGAGACCAGGACTGATGAGGACCTGCTTGATAGGTCCAGAGACCAGGACTGATGAGGACCTGCTTGATAGGTCCAGAGACCAGGACTGATGAGGACCTGCTTGATAGGTCCAGAGACCAGGACTGATGAGGACCTGCTTGATTGGTCTAGAGACCCTGACTGATGAGGACCTGCTTGATAGGTCCAGAGACCAGGACTGATGAGGACCTGCTTGATAGGTCCAGAGACCAGGACTGATGAGGACCTGCTTGATAGGTCCAGAGACCAGGACTGATGAGGACCTGCTTGATAGGTCCAGAGACCAGGACTGATGAGGACCTGCTTGATAGGTCCAGAGACCAGGACTGATGAGGACCTGCTTGATTGGTCTAGAGACCCTGACTGATGAGGACCTGCTTGATAGGTCCAGAGACCAGGACTGATGAGGACCTGCTTGATAGGTCCAGAGACCAGGACTGATGAGGACCTGCTTGATAGGTCCAGAGACCAGGACTGATGAGGACCTGCTTGATAGGTCCAGAGACCAGGACTGATGAGGACCTGCTAGTACTTGCTGTAACAAATTGGGATTCTCTTTGGAATGAAAAGGCTGCTAAAAGTCCCTGCTTGTTAGATATTCAAATATTACCGGCTAGCATGCTAATCGCTAGCTGTAAACTGGCTGACAACTGACAACTGTCAGTCACTAATCACTAGCTAGCAACAGATGCCCTCATCGGCAACTCGTGTGCTAATCACAAGCTGGCAAAAAGTGCACTAATAGCTAGCTGACAACTAGCGCTCCAATCATTAGTTGGCAGCCTGCACTGCTAATCTGCAACTGGCAACTAGCATGCTAATCGCTAGCTGGAAATTGGCACACTAGTTGTTAGCTGGAAACTGGTATAGTAATCCTGAGCTGAAAACTGGCACACTAATCACTAGCTGGAAACTGGCATGCTAATCGCTACCTGGAAACTGGCACGCTCATCGCTAGTTGACAACTCATGCTCTAATCGTTAACTGTCAGCTTGTGCTGCTAATTACTAGCTGGCAACTAGCGTGCTAATTGCTCGCTGGAATCTGGCACACTAATTGCTGGCTGAAAACTAATGTCCTAATCGTCATCATGGTGGTACTTAATGAATACTTAGGTCTACTACACTACTGTATTTAATGTTGGTCATCATGGTGGTACTTAATGAATACTTAGGTCTACTACACTACTGTATTTAATGTTGTCATTATGGTGGTACTTAATGAATACTTAGGTCTACTACA
This sequence comes from Entelurus aequoreus, assembly GCF_033978785.1. Lineage (NCBI taxonomy): Eukaryota > Metazoa > Chordata > Actinopteri > Syngnathiformes > Syngnathidae > Entelurus > Entelurus aequoreus. The sequence continues at coordinate 73,941,996 of NC_084741.1, read as the reverse complement.
CTACTGTATTTAATGTTGTCATTATGGTGGTACTTAATGAATACTTAGGTCTACTACACTACTGTATTTAATGATGTCATTATGGTGGTACTTAATGAATACTTAGGTCTACTACACTACTGTATTTAATGTTGGTCATCATGGTGGTACTTAATGAATACTTAGGTCTACTACACTACTGTATTTAATGTTGTCATCATGGTGGTACTTAATGAATACTTAGGTCTACTACACTACTGTATTTAATGTTGTCATTATGGTGGTACTTAATGAATACTTAGGTCTACTACACTACTGTATTTAATGTTGTCATTATGGTGGTACTTAATGAATACTTAGGTCTACTACACTACTGTATTTAATGTTGTCATTATGTTGGTACTTAACGAATACTTAGGTCTACTACACTACTGTATTTAATGATGTCATGATGGTGGTACTTAATGAATACTTAGGTCTACTACACTACTGTATTTAATGTTGTCATTATGGTGGTACTTAATGAATACTTAGGTCTACTACACTACTGTATTTAATGTTGGTCATCATGGTGGTACTTAATGAATACTTAGGTCTACTACACTACTGTATTTAATGTTGTCATTATGGTGGTACTTAATGAATACTTAGGTCTACTACACTACTGTATTTAATGTTGTCATTATGGTGGTACTTAATGAATACTTAGGTCTACTACACTACTGTATTTAATGTTGTCATTATGGTGGTACTTAATGAATACTTAGGTCTACTACACTACTGTATTTAATGATGTCATTATGGTGGTACTTAATGAATACTTAGGTCTACTACACTACTGTATTTAATGATGTCATTATGGTGGTACTTGATGAATACTTAGGTCTACTACACTACTGTATTTAATGTTGTCATTATGGTGGTACTTAATGAATACTTAGGTCTACTACACTACTGTATTTAATGTTGTCATTATGGTGGTACTTAATGAATACTTAGGTCTGCTACACTACTGTATTTAATGTTGTCATCATGGTGGTACTTAATGAATACTTTGGTCTACTACACTACTGTATTTAATGTTGTCATTATGTTGGTACTTAACGAATACTTAGGTCTACTACACTACTGTATTTAATGATGTCATTATGGTGGTACTTAATGAATACTTAGGTCTACTACACTACTGTATTTAATGTTGTCATTATGGTGGTACTTAATGAATACTTAGGTCTACTACACTACTGTATTTAATGTTGTCATTATGGTGGTACTTAATGAATACTTAGGTCTACTACACTACTGTATTTAATGTTGTCATTATGGTGGTACTTAATGAATACTTAGGTCTGCTACACTACTGTATTTAATGTTGTCATCATGGTGGTACTTAATGAATACTTTGGTCTACTACACTACTGTATTTAATGTTGTCATTATGTTGGTACTTAACGAATACTTAGGTCTACTACACTACTGTATTTAATGATGTCATTATGGTGGTACTTAATGAATACTTAGGTCTACTACACTACTGTATTTAATGTTGTCATTATGGTGGTACTTAATGAATACTTTGGTCTACTACACTACTGTATTTAATGTTGTCATTATGTTGGTACTTAACGAATACTTAGGTCTACTACACTACTGTATTTAATGATGTCATTATGGTGGTACTTAATGAATACTTAGGTCTACTACACTACTGTATTTAATGTTGTCATTATGGTGGTACTTAATGAATACTTAGGTCTACTACACTACTGTATTTAATGTTGGTCATCATGGTGGTACTTAATGAATACTTAGGTCTACTACACTACTGTATTTAATGTTGTCATTATGGTGGTACTTAATGAATACTTAGGTCTACTACACTACTGTATTTAATGTTGTCATTATGGTGGTACTTAATGAATACTTAGGTCTACTACACTATTGTATTTAATGATGTCATTATGGTGGTACTTAATGAATACTTAGGTCTACTACACTACTGTATTTAATGATGTCATTATGGTGGTACTTGATGAATACTTAGGTCTACTACACTACTGTATTTAATGTTGTCATTATGGTGGTACTTAATGAATACTTAGGTCTACTACACTACTGTATTTAATGATGTCATTATGGTGGTACTTGATGAATACTTAGGTCTACTACACTACTGTATTTAATGTTGTCATTATGGTGGTACTTAATGAATACTTTGGTCTACTACACTACTGTATTTAATGTTGTCATTATGTTGGTACTTAACGAATACTTAGGTCTACTACACTACTGTATTTAATGATGTCATTATGGTGGTACTTAATGAATACTTAGGTCTACTACACTACTGTATTTAATGTTGTCATTATGGTGGTACTTAATGAATACTTAGGTCTACTACACTACTGTATTTAATGTTGGTCATCATGGTGGTACTTAATGAATACTTAGGTCTACTACACTACTGTATTTAATGTTGTCATTATGGTGGTACTTAATGAATACTTAGGTCTACTACACTACTGTATTTAATGTTGTCATTATGGTGGTACTTAATGAATACTTAGGTCTACTACACTACTGTATTTAATGATGTCATTATGGTGGTACTTAATGAATACTTAGGTCTACTACACTACTGTATTTAATGATGTCATTATGGTGGTACTTGATGAATACTTAGGTCTACTACACTACTGTATTTAATGTTGTCATGATGGTGGTACTTAATGAATACTTAGGTCTACTACACTACTGTATTTAATGATGTCATGATGGTGGTACTTAATGAATACTTAGGTCTACTACACTACTGTATTTAATGATGTCATGATGGTGGTACTTAATGAATACTTAGGTCTACTACACTACTGTATTTAATGTTGTCATTATGGTGGTACTTAATGAATACTTAGGTCTACTACACTACTGTATTTAATGATGTCATGATGGTGGTACTTAATGAATACTTAGGTCTACTACACTACTGTATTTAATGATGTCATGATGGTGGTACTTTTGGGAATACTTCTGGAAGTTCTTATTGAGCGCAGGACAGGAAGTGGATGTTTTGGGAACTTCCGCCAATCAGCGTGTGAGAAAAGGTTTGAAGGCGTGACGGAGTCATCAAAAGTGAATTCAATGGCAGCACGTGGGAACCTATCCCAGGTTGTCTCCTTCTACCATCTTCTCTTCACTTGAACCAAGCTGCTTGTTGTCCGACCACATGGTCTTGTTGTCCTTCATGCCTCAGGTGACTTTGACACCATGTAAATAATGTTCATGTCAGCAGAAGCAGCAAAGTGGAAGTGGAATTGTTGAAAGTGTGGCTGGTGGAGGACATCTTGTGGACGTCTTTGTTCACCAGCTCTGCTGCAAAACCTTCTTTAAAAGGCTCTGACTGAATGTATGGATGCCCCCCCCCCACCCCCACCCCTTCCTGCTGGGGTCTGCAGTCTGCCGACTCCCCTCCCCCTCCCATACATGATATACATAAATAAATATGCAGACAGCCCCCTCCTATATAAATAAATATACATGCAGACAGTCATGCTGCTGCAAAGCTGCTTTACATCCAGCAGTTATTATTGGGAAAAACACCGGAAATACCCCCCACCACCCCACCCCACCACCCCACCACACCCCATCCCACCCCACCCCATCCCGCCCCACCCCCATCCAACACGAGGAGGAATAAAGTTGACATCATATTTTTCTTCATCCAGCAGCGCCATGTGTAGCCTCGCTTCCGCCCTGTTTACATCTTTGTGTGGGTTCCTGCATGAAAGCAGAGCCTCATGTAGAAGGTAGTGGTGGTGGGTTCCTGCATGAAAGCAGAGCCTCCTGTAGAAGGTAGTGGTGGTGGGTTCCTGCATGAAAGCAGACACTCCTGTAGAAGGTAGTGGTGGTGGGTTCCTGCATGAAAGCAGACACTCCTGTAGAAGGTAGTGGTGGTGGGTTCCTGCATGAAAGCAGACACTCCTGTAGAAGGTAGTGGTGGTGGGTTCCTGCATGAAAGCAGACACTCCTGTAGAAGGTAGTGGTGGTGGGTTCCTGCATGAAAACAGAGCCTCATGTAGAAGGCAGGGGTGGTGGGTTCCTGCATGAAAGCAGAGCCTCCTGTAGAAGGTAGTGGTGGTGGGTTCCTGCACAAAACCAGAGCCTCATGTAGAAGGTAGTGGTGGTGGGTTCCTGCATGAAAGCAGAACCTCCTGTAGAAGGTAGTGGTGGTGGGTTCCTGCATGAAAGCAGAGCCTCCTGTAGAAGGTAGTGGTGGTGGGTTCCTGCATGAAAGCAGAACCTCCTGTAGAAGGTAGTGGTGGTGGGTTCCTGCATGAAAGCAGAGCCTCCTGTAGAAGGTAGTGGTGGTGGGTTCCTGCATGAAAGCAGAGCCTCCTGTAGAAGGTAGTGGTGGTGGGTTCCTGCATGAAAGCAGAGCCGTGGTGTGATCCTGGAGCGGAGAAGATCCACCAAAAATAAAAAAAAACACGGTCCGCGTTGCTCTTTCTTCAGGAGGAGGGGAGCGGCTCGGCGGCCAGACGGGGTGGGGCGTCGCCAAGCCCGCCCCCGGAGTAGCGTGCAGACGCCGGCCTTCTTCTTGTGTCCTCGCCGAGAGTGTAGTGGAAGTGTGGCGGGATCCAGGAGCGGGAGGGGGCCGTCTGTGGGCGGGACTAGCGCAGAGGGAGAGGGGGGGGGGAGGCTGTGGGCGGGACTAGCGCGGAAGGAGAGAGGGGGGGGGAGGCTGTGGGCGGTACTAGCGCAAAACGAGATGAGGGGGGTGGGGGGGGCTATGGGCGGGACTAACGCAGAAGGCGAGGAGGGGAGGGGGGGGCGGTCTGTGGGCGGGACTAGCGCAGAAGGCGAGGAGGAGGGGGGGGGCGGTCTGTGGGCGGGACTAGCGCAGAAGGCGAGGAGGGGGTGTCGCCTGTTCTCCAGTCTCTTTGCCCTCGTCTTTGTCTCACACACTCTTTGTTAGCCATGCCGAGCCTGCTGGTGTTAGCAGGGATCATGGAGAAAAACGGGGGCTATGCCGGGGATCTGGCCGGCTCCGGCTTCGGAGGCGAGGCTCTCCTGGTGCCGCCCGACGACGACGAGGACGACTCCCGCGCCCTGCGGGTCGCGCTGGGCCAGCTGTCTCTGCTGGGGCTCGGCGAGGGCGAGGACGGCGGCGGCGGCGGAGCCCCGACGGCGGGAGTGCAGGACCGGAGCAACAACAACAACAACAACCAGCAGCAGCAGCAGCAGCAGCAGCAGCAGCAGCATGGCGGGGAAGCAGCCATCCTGGCCGGCAAGAGCAAGTTGTGCGCGCTGTACTCTGAGAGCTCGTCCGGGGAACCTAAAGGACGCGGCTGCAACATCACTGAATGTGTCCCCGTGCCCAGCTCCGAACATGTGGCCGAGATAGTGGGCAGGCAAGGTAAAGGGCAAACTTTATCTTACCTGATGTTATTGGACAAAGAAAAGGGAGTGGTGGGTACTCCTCTGCCCCCCCACTCTTCTTTCCATCAGCCCCCCACTTTCAACTTCCATCATCAACATTCTTTATTGCAGCTAACTCTTAGCATTTTACCTCCTTTAGCACTTCTAGCCTCTGATTGCACATCCACGCCATCAATGTCACTCAGCACTTGCTTTGCTTCCTTTGTCGTCTGAGAGCGCCAGACTCTTCACAAGGGGGGGGGCTTGTTGAAGTGGCCCACTGACACATTGTTGTTGTTGAATTGGCCCACTGACACATTGTTGTTGTTAATGTGGCCCATTGACACATTGTTGTTGTTAATGTGGCCCACTGACACATTGTTGTTGTTGAAGTGGCCCACTGACACATTGTTGTTGTTGATGTGGCCCTCTGACACATTGTTGTTGTTAATGTGGCCCATTGACACATTGTTGTTGTTAACGTGGCCCACTGACACATTGTTGTTGTTGATGTGGCCCACTGATACATTGTTGTTGTTAATGTGGCCCATTGACACATTGTTATTGTTAATGTGGCCCACTGACACATTGTTGATGTTAACGTAGCCCACTGACACATTGTTGTTGTTGAAGTGGCCCACTGACACATTGTTGTTGTTAATGTGGCCCATTGACACATTGTTGATGTTAACGTAGCCCACTGACACATTGTTGTTGTTAATGTGGCCCACTGACACATTGTTGTTGTTAAGGTGGCCCACTGACACATTGTTGTTGTTGACGTGGCCCTCTGACACATTGTTGTTGTTAATGTGGCCCATTGACACATTGTTGTTGTTAACGTAGCCCACTGACACATTGTTGTTGTTAAGGTGGCCCACTGACACATTGTTGTTGTTGATGTGGCCCACTGACACATTGTTGTTGTTAAGGTGGCCCACTGACACATTGTTGTTGTTGAAGTGGCCCACTGACACATTGTTGTTGTTGAAGTGGCCCACTGACACATTGTTGTTGTTAATGTGGCCCACTGACACATTGTTGTTGTTAAGGTGGCCCACTGACACATTGTTGTTGTGGCCCACTGACACATTGTTGTTATTAATGTGGCCCACTGACACATTGTTGTTGTTGAAGTGGCCCATTGACACATTGTTGTTGTTAATTCTGGCCCACTGACACATTGTTGTTGTTAAGGTGGCCCACTGACACATTGTTGTTGTTGATGTGGCCCACTGACCCATTGTTGTTGTTAATTCTGGCCCACTGACACATTGTTGTTGTTAAGGTGGCCCACTGACACATTGTTGTTGTTGAAGTGGCCCACTGACACATTGTTGTTGTTAATGTGGCCCACTGACACATTGTTGTTGTTAAGGTGGCCCACTGACACATTGTTGTTGTGGCCCACTGACACATTTTTGTTATTAATGTGGCCCACTGACACATTGTTGTTGTTGAATTGGCCCATTGACACATTGTTGTTGTTAATTCTGGCCCACTGACACATTGTTGTTGTTGAAGTGGCCCACTGACACATTGTTGTTGTTGAAATGGCCCACTGACACATTGTTGTTGTTAATTCTGGCCCACTGACACATTGTTGTTGTTAATTCTGGCCCACTGACACATTGTTGTTGTTGATGTGGCCCATTGACACATTGTTGTTGTTAATTCTGGCCCACTGACACATTGTTGTTGTTGAAGTGGCCCATTGACACATTGTTGTTGTTAATTCTGGCCCACTGACACATTGTTGTTGTTAAGGTGGCCCACTGACACATTGTTGTTGTTAATGTGGCCCACTGACACATTGTTGTTGTTAAGGTGGCCCACTGACACATTGTTGTTGTGGCCCACTGACACATTTTTGTTATTAATGTGGCCCACTGACACATTGTTGTTGTTGAATTGGCCCATTGACACATTGTTGTTGTTAATTCTGGCCCACTGACACATTGTTGTTGTTGAAGTGGCCCACTGACACATTGTTGTTGTTGAAATGGCCCACTGACACATTGTTGTTGTTAATTCTGGCCCACTGACACATTGTTGTTGTTAATTCTGGCCCACTGACACATTGTTGTTGTTGATGTGGCCCATTGACACATTGTTGTTGTTAATTCTGGCCCACTGACACAATTGTTGTTGTTGATGTGGCCCACTGACACATTGTTGTTGTTAACGTAGCCCACTGACACATTGTTGTTGTTAACGTAGCCCACTGACACATTGTTGTTGTTGATGTGGCCCACTGACACATTGTTGTTGTTAATGTGGCCCACTGACACATTGTTGTTGTTAACGTAGCCCACTGACACATTGTTGTTGTTAACGTAGCCCACTGACACATTGTTGTTGTTGACGTGGCCCACTGACACATTGTTGTTGTTAATGTGGCCCACTGACACATTGTTGTTGTTAACGTAGCCCACTGACATTGTTGTTGTTAATGTGGCCCACTGACACATTGTTGTTGTTAAAGTGGCCCACTGACACATTGTTGTTGTTGATGTGGCCCACTGACACATTGTTGTTGTTGAGGTGGCCCACTGACACATTGTTGTTGTTAATTCTGGCCCACTGACACATTGTTGTTGTTGATGTGGCCCACTGACACATTGTTGTTGTTGATGTGGCCCACTGACACATTGTTGTTGTTGATGTGGCCTACTGACACATTGTTGTTGTTAATGTGGCCCACTGACACATTGTTGTTGTTGAGGTGGCCCACTGACACATTGTTGTTGTTAATGTGGCCCATTGACACATTGTTGATGTTAACGTAGCCCACTGACACATTGTTGTTGTTGACGTGGCCCATTGACACATTGTTGTTGTTAACATAGCCCACTGACACATTGTTGTTGTTGAAGTGGCCCATTGACACATTGTTGTTGTTGAAGTGGCCCACTGACACATTGTTGTTGTTGAAGTGGCCCACTGACACATTGTTGTTGTTAATGTGGCCCACTGACGCATTGTTGTTGTTGAAGTGGCCCACTGACACATAGTTGTTGTTGATGTGGCCCACTGACACATTCAATAAATCAATCAATGTTTATTTATATAGCCCTAAATCACAAGTGTCTCAAAGGGCTGACACATTGTTGTTGTTAAAGTGGCCCACTGACACATTGTTGTTGTTGAAGTGGACCACTGACACATTGTTGTTGTTAATGTGGCCCACTGACACATTGTTGTTGTTATGGTGGCCCACTGACACATTGTTGTTGTTAATGTGGCCCACTGACACATTGTTGTTGTTGAAGTGGCCCATTGACACATTGTTGTTGTTAATGTGGCCCACTGACACATTGTTGTTGTTAATTCTGGCCCATTGACACATTGTTGTTGTTATGGTGGCCCACTGACACATTGTTGTTGTTAAGGTGGCCCACTGACACATTGTTGTTGTTGAAGTGGCCCATTGACACATTGTTGTTGTTAAGGTGGCCCACTGACACATTGTTGTTGTTAAGGTGGCCCACTGACACATTGTTGTTGAAGTGGCCCACTGACACATGGTTGTTGTTAAGGTGGCCCACTGACACATTGTTGTTGTTAATTCTGGCCCATTGACACATTGTTGTTGTTGATGTTTTCCATTGACACATTGTTGTTGTTAAGGTGGCCCACTGACACATTGTTGTTGTTAATGTGGCCCACAAACACATTGAGGAGTGGAAAGGTCACCTGACCTGGTCCTGCATGTTGGCAAGGTGAGTGCAGGTGTGAAAGTGGCACAGTGAGGTCAGGCCACCTTCTAGAAAAAAAGCAGTTGAAGTGGCCTTTTTACAAACACCATATTGTGTCTTTGGGCTCAGGCCAGTCCAATTGTCTGCGGCTGAAATGGAACTTTTTCACCCTGGGTGTGTATGTTGTGTTTATGTAGTGTTTGTGTAGTGTTTGTGTAGTGTTTGTGTCGGGTTTGTGTAGTGTTTATGTCGTGTTTGTGTAGTGTTTATGTAGTGTTTATGTAGTGTTTGTGTAGTGTTTGTGTAGTGTTTATGTAGTAGCAGGAGTTTTAGCAGTTGTAGCAGGACTTTTAGCAGTTGTAGCAGGAGTTTTAGCAGTTGTAGCAGGAGTTTTAGCAGTTGTAGCAGGAGTTTTAGCAGGTGTAGCAGGAGTTTTAGCAGGTGTAGCAGGAGTTTTAGCAGTTGTAGCAGGAGTTTTAGCAGTTGTAGCAGGACTTTTAGCAGTTGTAGCAGGAGTTTTAGCAGTTGTAGCAGGACTTTTAGCAGTTGTAGCAGGACTTTTAGCAGTTGTAGCAGGACTTTTAGCAGTTGTAGCAGGAGTTGTAGCAGTTGTAGCAGGACTTTTAGCAGTTGTAGCAGGAGTTTTAGCAGGTGTAGCAGGAGTTTTAGCAGTTGTAGCAGGACTTTTAGCAGTTGTAGCAGGAGTTGTAGCAGTTGTAGCAGGACTTTTAGCAGTTGTAGCAGGAGTTTTAGCAGTTGTAGCAGGAGTTTTAGCAGTTGTAGCAGGACTTTTAGCAGTTGTAGCAGGAGTTTTAGCAGTTGTAGCAGGAGTTTTAGCAGTTGTAGCAGGAGTTGTAGCAGTTGTAGCAGGACTTTTAGCAGTTGTAGCAGGAGTTTTAGCAGGTGTAGCAGGAGTTTTAGCAGTTGTAGCAGGACTTTTAGCAGTTGTAGCAGGAGTTGTAGCAGTTGTAGCAGGACTTTTAGCAGTTGTAGCAGGAGTTTTAGCAGGTGTAGCAGGAGTTTTAGCAGTTGTAGCAGGACTTTTAGCAGTTGTAGCAGGAGTTGTAACAGTTGTAGCAGGACTTTTAGCAGTTGTAGCAGGAGTTTTAGCAGGTGTAGCAGGAGTTGTAGCAGTTGTAGCAGGAGTTTTAGCAGTTGTAGCAGGAGTTGTAGCAGTTGTAGCAGGAGTTTTAGCAGTTGTAGCAGGAGTTTTAGCAGTTGTAGCAGGAGTTTTAGCAGTTGTAGCAGGAGTTTTAGCAGGTGTAGCAGGAGCTTTAGCAGTTGTAGCAGGAGCTTTAGCAGTTGTAGCAGGAGCTTTAGCAGTTGTAGCAGGAGTTTTAGCAGTTGTAGCCATTTAATAGCACTCTGGATCCATTTACACCAAATATGGATAATCCGTTTTCACAATTTGTGACATCACCAATTGTCCAAATTCCAAACTGCTCGTTTGGCAGAAGTCGGAAAAGAGGCAAGATTGTTTTATTGTCTCATTGGCTTGAGTTGTTTCTTGCCCTGATGTGAGATCTGAGCCCAGGATGTGGGCGTGGCTTGTGCAGCCCTTTGAGACACTTGTGATTAAATAAACAAACTTTGATTGATTTTCTAAGTCTCACCACCACGGTTTGATTGAAGGACTTCTGCTGATCCCAAATACACAACAGCGGGTAATAAAAGTTGCTGTTGTGTTCTAGGAGCCTTCTTAAGTGCAGCATGGAGTGCTACTGCCTGCTGGCGCTGACGAGACACGGGGCCGCCATCTTGGAGTGGTGATCCGCTCCACTCAGTGCCATACTTGCCAACCCTCCCGGGTTTTCCGGGAGACTCCCGAAATGAAGCGCCTCTCCCAAAAACCTCCCGGGACAAATTTTCTCCCGAAAATCGCGGACCTGAGTGAGGACAGCCTGCTTTCACGTCCGCTTTCCCACAATATAAACAGCGTGCCTGCCCAATCACGTTATAACTGTAGAATGATGGAGGGCGAGTTCTTGGTTTCTTATGTGGGTTTATTGTTAGGCACTTTCATGAACGTCCTCTCTAACAACACACAACAACACTCGTCACGTTTTGGTCAACCGTAAAGCAGTTTGTCTGCCGTAAACAGCAATGTTGTGACACTCTTAAACAGGACAATACTGCCATCTAGTGTACATGCATATGTGGCAATAACATCTATTGTACATGCATATGTGACAATAACATCTACTGTACATATGTGACAATAACATCTACTGTACATATGTGACAATAACATCTACTGTACATATGTGACAATAACATCTAGGGCTTTTAGAGAGTGCAGTGCACAACTGCGCACACAACAAGGAGACCAAGGAAGATACAGCCGTGGCGACGATGAGTAAGATGAAGAAATAAGCTTGCAAGTTCCAAGCCGCAGCTGCGATTGGACCTGGATAGCCTCCGGGAAGAAGTAGTGGACTACCAAGTGCTTGGCAGTGAAGATCTTCCTCAGGAAGCAAAGATTGACCGGTTTTGGGCCATGCTAGGGAGAGATGGAAGATTCCAGACTCTAGTGCATTTGATGAAAGCACTTTTGTGTGCCACACAGCAATGCATCACCAGAGAGGGTGTTCAGCATCACCAGAGAGGGTGTTCAGCATCACCAGAGAGGGTGTTCGGCATCACCAGAGAGGGTGTTCGGCATCACCAGAGAGGGTGTTCGGCATCACCAGAGAGGGTGTTCGGCATCACCAGAGAGGGTGTTCGGCATCACCAGAGAGGGTGTTCGGCATCACCAGAGAGGGTGTTCGGCATCACCAGAGAGGGTGTTCGGCATCACCAGAGAGGGTGTTCGGCATCACCAGAGAGGGTGTTGGGCATCACCAGAGAGGGTGTTGGGCATCACCAGAGAGGGTGTTGGGCATCACCAGAGAGGGTGTTCGGCATCACCAGAGAGGGTGTTCGGCATCACCAGAGAGGGTGTTCGGCATCATCAGAGAGGGTGTTCAGCATCACCAGAGAGGGTGTTCAGCATCATCAGAGAGGGTGTTCAGCATCACCAGAGAGGTTGTTCAGCATGGTTAGAAAAATAGAATAGAACAAGGATGGACGATTCAACCCTTAACTCAACAATGAGTAGATGAGTGTTATGTGTGTGTATATGTGTGAATAAATGAACACTGAAATTCAAGTATTTCTTTTATATATATATATACATATATATATATATATATGTATATAATAAAATAAATATTATATATATAGCTAGAATTCACTGAAAGTCAAGTATTTCTTATATATATATATATATATATATATATATATATATATATATATATATATATACTGTATATATATATATATATATGAAATACTTGACTTGGTGAATTCTAGCTGTAAATATACTTGTCCCCTCTTAACCACACCTCCCCACCCCCCGAAATCGGAGGTCTCAAGGTTGGCAAGTATGCTCAGTGCAGTTCATTTGGCAGGATCAACGAACATTTAATTAATCTTACCTCACTGATTTTCACCCGCTTTTTGGTCATACGTGTAGCTATGATAAAGGACACATGTTTTATTATTCATAGTTTGCTTAACAGTAATAGAATATTCTTATACGCTATAAGTGACCAGACGTCCCAGATCAAAACTGGGAATATAATCCCAGAGAAGGGTCAGCTATTTTTAAATTGAAGAAACAATACATGCGTATATCCTACACAAACAATGTATGAATACATTAGATATTTATATATCTTATAGACTGTATCTCTGTTGCTGCAGCAGCAGAGAGTTTATTCTGTCTTGACACTTTGTATTGATATTTTCTATTACATTCTTCCCTTCAATGATCATGTTTACAGTCATTGTTTAAATGTATTTTTGATGTATGTCGCTTTGAATAAAAGCGTCTGCCCAGTACTTCAACATCAACATATATAAACACCTGAAAGTCTTTATATCAGCTAAAACCACCAATCTGTTTCACTGGATTCAGAATAAAAAGCAAATTGTGTCTTACCCAACAATGTTAATATTTGAATATTGTTACTTGAAGACTTATTCCTGGTTACAATTATACCGTTAAGAAAATATTGTCTTATATTTTGCCTAAAATGAGAATGCATCATAATCAGTGGCGGCTGGTGAATTTTTTTTAGGTGGGGCTGAAAGTTTGCAAACCAAACCCCTGTAGGGGCGTCATCCTCCCCCAGAAGATTTATTTGTGATTTTCACATACAAATATTGAAGATCTTTGCTCCTTCTCAACTCTGTGCTAATATTCTTTTCACAAAATACAACCAATAGTACGTTCATGCTAAATCTTTCTTGTGAAAAGTAAGATTTAGGTTTAGGTTTGGTTGTTATCATCAGTCATCAAAAATTGAGAACAGAGAAATGGATATTGGAACAGTGTAGGTCTGACTTGGTAGGGTATGTACAGCAGGTAGTGGGCAGAGAGAGAGAGAGAGAGAGAGAGAGATCAGAAGGCATAAGAAAAAGTATCTGCATTTGATTATTTACATTTGATTATTAGCAATCCGGGGAGGGTGTTAGTTTAGGGTTGAAGTTGCCTGGAGGTGAACTTTTATTGCGGTTTTGAAGGAGGATAGAGATGCCCTTTCTTTTGTACCTGTTGGGAGTGCATTCCACATTGATGTGGCACTTGGCTGTCTTGACTCGGGACTTGACTGGAGACTTGAGGGCAAAGACTTGAGACTTACTTGTGACTTGCAAAACAATGACTTGGTCCCACCTCTGGTCATTTGTAAGACTACTTCCTGTATGAAAAATGTCATTGGGTGGTTTTGCATCAGTTTAGCTTTAAACTGTGCACATATCGCTGTGTTTATTAGTTTCCTGTTTGTTGTCCTTCTTTGGAACTTTGCAAAAATATATGCCACAAAGAACGGTATTGAAAAGACAGTTTTAAAAGTAATTAGTGTTTTGGCGTACAAGGCTCCAGGAGGTTGTAAGGCGGCCATATCGGTGGTAATGATGTTACCAACAGTGTTCTCTCATCTTTTTGTGCTACTTCCAAAAAGCTCATTGGAAGTTATTAAATGCAGAGTTGTTGCCAAGCAAGCGGCTTACTTCCTGTTTCACCTGGTTGGAAGTGGACGCCTTGTTCTGAAAATGAAGTCTCTGTGAACTCTAGTTGTGTTTGATTCATCTTGGCCCGGTCGGGCTCACACATGATTGTCTAATTGGGACGCTGATGAAAAGGCGGCGTGCAGGAGTTTGGCGTCATTAAACAGCCACCATGGCAGTCGGCAGACAGCACTTCCTGTCTGGTCCTGAGAGGCCAAGAGGAAGAAGGATTCCCTTCCCATAAGCTGTTGTGTATTGCTCAGGTGATTCTCCACAGAGCCCAGGTGTCTTGAAGGCAGACTGCTCAATAATTGTGCAGGACACTTGTATTGTCTTAGTCATCAAGAAATCAAGAACCCAGGCCTGTTGCCAGGTCACATCAGTCCGTGGTCTTAAGAATTGTTTCAGATCTGAACCCCAGCAATGTGCAAAGAGTGGAAAGTCCAAGTTTACTGGTAAAGTGCAAAACCATATACAGGTGCTAGTCAATCAATTAGAATGTCACCAAAAAGTGGATTTATTTCAGTCATTTCTTATAAAAAGTGAAACTTGTATAGTATATACCAGGGGTCGGCAACCTTTACCACTCAAAGAGCCATTTTGGAAAGTTTCACAAATTAAAGAAAACAATGGGAGCCACAAAAAAATTTTGAAAATTTAAAATGAAAAACACCGCATACAACGCTTAAATTGCTTTGCGCTATGTTAACCAGGGGTCTCTGACACACGCACCGGCACGCATCTTAATAAGGAAATGTAATGTTAGTGCGGCCCGCGACTTTTAATTGAATGGCGCTTGATAGCGTCTTTCTTGCCAACCCTCTCAATTTTCCGAGAGACTCCCAAGTTTCAGGACGTGCTGGCACTGCTTTTAGCGCCCTCTACAGCCTGCCCAAACAGCGTACCTGCTTGGCCACATGTTGAATGCAGCTTTTGCTTGATCACGTAAGTGCCAGCAAGGCATACTTGTTCAACAGCCACACAGCTTACACTGACGGTAGTCGTACAAAAACAACTTTAACACTGTTACGTTACAAATATGCGCCACACTTTGAACCCACACCAAAAAAGAATGACAAACACTTTTCTGGAGAACATCTGCACTGTAACACAACATAAACACAACACAACAAATACCCAGAATCCCATGCAGCACTAACTCTTCCGCTCAACCGACGCACGGAGAGGGGGCGGGGGGTTGATGTGTGGGGGGGTTTGGTGGTAGCGGGGGTGTATAATGTAGACCGGAAGAGTTAGGGCTGCATGGGATTCTGGGTATTTGTTGTGTTGTGTTACGGTGCGGATGTTCTCCAGAAATGTTTTTGTCATTCTTTTTTGGTGTGGGTTCACAGTGTGGCGCATATTTGTAACGTAACAGTGTTAAAGTTAACTTTTTAACTTTAACTTACACAGCCACCGTCAGTGTAAGCTGTGTGGCTGTTGAACAAGTACGCCTTGCTGTCGCCTACGTGTGCAAGTAAAAGCAACATATAACATGTGGCCGGGCTGGCACGCTGTTTGTAAATGCTATAGAGGACAATTAATGCAGTGCCATTAGGGCACGCCCTTGATTAAGTAATTAGAGGGAAAATAAGATAATATTTACCCTGGGAGATTTCTAGGAGAGGCAGTCTGCTGGGAAAATCGGGGGGGGTCGTTGGAAAACCTGGAGGGTCGGCAAGTATGCAGCTGAGCCGCATCAGAGTGGTCAAAGAGCCGAATGCGGCTCCGGAGTATACCCCTGGTATATACACATACGTATGTATTTCTTTGAATTTTGAGGATTATAACTGCAAACTAGTAAACGAGCCAAATTCTGTATCAGAGAAAATTGCAATATTAATTATGAGCAATAAAAATAAGAATTAGAGAATAGTATGAACATGTACTTCATTCAGAGTTACTGCAGTGGAATGGCGTCCAGTGTGTGGCCTTCTGCATATTACATTTTCTCCTGGCAACTTTGCTGGCCAATTAAGGACGGGGATACCATGGTCCCTAAAGCAGGTACTGGTAGTGTTGGCACTGTGTGCAGGTACTGGTAGTGTTGGCACTGTGTGCAGGTACTGGTAGTGTTGGCACTGTGTGCAGGTACTGGTTGTGTTGGCACTGTGTGCAGGTACTCGTAGTGTGTGCAGGTACTGGTAGTGTGTGCAGGTACTGGTAGTGTTGGCACTGTGTGCAGGTACTGGTTGTGTTGGCACTGTGTGCAGGTACTCGTAGTGTGTGCAGGTACTCGTAGTGTGTGCAGGTACTGGTAGTGTGTGCATGTACTGGTAGTGTTGACACTCTGTGCATGTACTGGTAGTGTTGACACTCTGTGCAGGTACTGGTTGTGTTGGCACTGTGTGCAGGTACTCGTAGTGTGTGCAGGTACTCGTAGTGTGTGCAGGTACTGGTAGTGTGTGCATGTACTGGTAGTGTTGACACTCTGTGCATGTACTGGTAGTGTTGACACTCTGTGCAGGTACTGGCACTGTGCAGGTACTGGTAGTGTTGTCACTGTGTGCAGGGGCCAAATGAAATCTGCATCTCCATTAAAGTAGCAGTAGAGTGGAACAACGAGTTGCCCCTATATTGAAGCTATTATCATATAAATGTCATTTATCACAGCAAAACACTTCTAAAATTGGCGAATAAATAGATATAATCAAATTAGTATCAATCTCACGGAGATTCCCCAGCCATTTTGAGAGTTAAAGGCCTACTAAAATGAAATGTTCTTATTTAAACGGGGATAGCAGATCCATTCTATGTGTCATACTTGATCATTTCGCGATATTGCCATATTTTTGCTGAAAGGATTTAGTAGAGAACATCGACGATAAAGTTTTGGTCGCTTATAAAAAAGCCTTGCCTGTACCGGAAGTAGCGTGACGTCACAGGTTGTGGAGCTCCTCACATTTCCCCGTTGTTTACACCAGCAGCGAGAGCAATTCGAACCGAGAAAGCGACGATTACCCCATTAATTTGAGCCAGGATGAAAGATTTGTGGATGAGGAAAGTGAGAGTGAAGGATTAAAGTGCAGTGCAGTACGTATCTTTTTTTGCTCTGACCGTAACTTAGGTACAAGCTGGCTCATTGGATTCCACACTTTCTCCTTTTTCTATTGTGGATCACGGATTTGTATTTTAAACCACCTGGGATACTATATCCTCTTGAAAATGAGAGTCGAGAACGCGAAATGGACATTCAGTGCCTTTTATCTGCACGACAATACATCGGCGAAGCACTTTAGCTACGGAGCTAACGTGATAGCATCGTGCTTAACTGCATATAGAAACAGACGAAATAAGCCCCTGACTGGAAGGATAGACAGAAGATCAACAATACTATTAAACCATGGACACGTCATCATACATAGACGTTTTCAGCCGGAAGTTTAGCGGGAAATTTAAAATGTCAATTTATAAGTTAACCCGGCCGTATTAGCATGTGTTGCAATGTTAAGATTTCATCATTGATATATAAACTATCAGACTGCGTGGTCGCTAGTAGTGGCTTTCAGTAGGCCTTTAATGAGGGGGCCAGTCATGTGATAGGCGATGTAGAGGAGGGACCACAGATCCCTTCCCCATCAACAACAATGCCAATCAAGCAGACTTTGTGAGAGTCAACAACGATTACTTTGGGACAAATGATGACCCAGAACCTTATACTTTTGAGCCAGAACACAAAGGATGAGCAATAAGTTTTAGAAGCCAAGTGCTAAATGGATGTAGCTTTATTGTGACACTGTAGCATTAGCAGCATTGCTAGGTGCTAAACATACCATAAGAAAACAAACACTCACTGTAATATGTCCACTCGCTGGGATACTGCTCACATTATCCTGTTTAAATGAAGAATCAATTACAATCCTCACCAAGGGTTCAAATAAAGTTGCAGCTACTAGCGTCTTTTTCACCATCTCGTGAATGTGAAAGTGTAGCAGCCTGTCGGTCCATGGCCACATGTGTAGCAACCCTAGTCCATGGCCACATGTGTAGCAACCCTAGTCCATGGCCACATGTGTAGCAACCCTAGTCCATGGCCACATGTGTAGCAACCCTAGTCCATGGCCACATGTGTAGCAACCCTAGTCCATGGTCACATGTGTAGCAACCCTAGTCCATGGCCACATGTGTAGCAACCCTAGTCCATGGCCACATGTGTAGCAACCCTAGTCCATGGCCACATGTGTAGCAACCCTAGTCCATGGTCACATGTGTAGCAACCCTAGTCCATGGCCACATGTGTAGCAACCCTAGTCCATGGCCACATGTGTAGCAACCCTAGTCCATGGCCACATGTGTAGCAACCCTAGTCCATGGCCACATGTGTAGCAACCCTAGTCCATGGCCACATGTGTAGCAACCCTAGTCCATGGTCACATGTGTAGCAACCCTAATCCATGGTCACATGTGTAGCAACCCTAGTCCATGGCCACATGTGTAGCAACCCTAGTCCATGGTCACATGTGTAGCAACCCTAGTCCATGGTCACATGTGTAGCAACCCTAGTCCATGGCCACATGTGTAGCAACCCTAGTCCATGGTCACATGTGTAGCAACCCTAGTCCATGGTCACATGTGTCTACTAGCAGGTGAGAGATGCATGAATTATAATCTAGAATTGACTTTGAGCAAGTTTGAGACCAAGCAGAAGCAGCCGGGTGTCAACAATAGCAGCTAAGCTAGCATTAGCTCACTGCTATCAATGCACCGCTAAAATAGTCCGTCTGCGTCAGCGCTTGTAATAACAATATCACTCATGTTTGTTTACTTGTAATAACAATATCACTCATGTTTGTTTACTTGTAATAACAATATCACTCATGTTTGTTTACTTGTAATAACAATATCACTCATGTTTGCTTACTTGTAATAACAATATCACTCATGTTTGTTTACTTGTAATAACAATATCACTCATGTTTGTTTACTTGTAATAACAATATCACTCATGTTTGCTTACTTGTAATAACAATATCACTCATGTTTGCTTACTTGTAATAACAATATCACTCATGTTTGTTTACTTGTAATAACAATATCACTCATGTTTGCTTACTTGTAATAACAATATCACTCATGTTTGTTTACTTGTAATAACAATATCACTCATGTTTGTTTACTTGTAATAACAATATCACTCATGTATTCAGACCGCAATATTCAAATTTTGTGACATTTTAGACGGCATTTTCACTTCTTTTGTGGATTGTAAATTGGATGTGCTTTAATGGACACAATTAATTAGGCATTTAAGTCAACTGCTACTTGAAGTTGCTCAGCAGCAGGAAAGAGGAAGTGCTTGAAAACTTTGTGGCTCAGAAAGCACAGCGGACCAACGACTTGGCACACCAAACCATCCCCAACTTTACAGTAAAAGCTGGTTTTTCTTGGTCATAAGTAATATTGTATTGTAGAGTGAACTAGTGATGTGTTGGTGTGTGTGCAGGTTGCAAGATCAAAGCACTGCGGGCCAAGACCAACACCTACATCAAAACCCCCGTCAGAGGCGAGGAGCCCGTATTCCTCATCACCGGCCGCAAGGAGGACGTGGCCCTGGCTCGCCGCGAGATCATCTCGGCCGCTGAGCACTTCTCCATGCTGAGGGCGTCCCGCAACAAGCTGGGTGTGTCTTTCAGCGGCTCCCCGCCCACGCCTCTGCCGGGTCAGACCACCATCCAGGTGAGGGTGCCGTACCGGGTGGTGGGGCTGGTGGTGGGCCCCAAAGGATCCACAATCAAACGCATCCAGCAGCAGACCTGCACGTACATCGTCACCCCCAGCCGGGACCGCGACCCCGTCTTTGAGATCACGGGCTCGCCGAGTAACGCGGAGCGAGCTCGTGAGGAGATCGAAGCGCACATCGCCTTCCGGACAGGAGGTCTGCACGAGCACAACAACGAGAACGACTGCCTGGGCCCCCACAGCCCGGTGGGCGGCGGCGGTCTGGAGAGTCGTCTCCAGCAGGTCTGGGGTCTTCAGGGGGGCCAGCGCAAGCCCCTCAGCAGCAGCTACCGCCAGAACTTCTCAGACGCCATGGTGGAAGGAGGCGGGATCTACAACAAGGGCAACTTCTCCAGCTCTGGCGAGAAGCCTTGCTCCTTTTTCGGCTCAGAGGGCACCCAGAGCTGGGGGGACCCCGACTACCCCAAACAGATGGCCTTCTACGCCCAGCAGCGCTCCAAGAGCTTCGGAGGCCTCCCGCTGCCCCTGACCAGACTCTCGCCGGGCCTCTCCGACTCCAACACTAACTGCGTGGTGTCCGGCTCGCCTCACGCCCAGGCTCGCCGCGCCCACAGCGAGCCCACCTCGGCCGGCGAGGGCGGCTTCCCCGGGCGCCTCCCCGTGCCGGACTCTCCGCCGGCCACCATGCGGGACTGCATGACCTGCTTCGAGAGCAAGGTGACGGCCGCCCTGGTGCCCTGCGGCCACAACCTCTTCTGCATGGAGTGTGCCATCCGAATCTGTGAGCTGAAGCACCCCGAGTGTCCCGTGTGCCACACCCGCGTCACGCAGGCCATCCGAATATTCTCCTAAGTCTCCTAATCACTTGCTCTTATTCCACTTTGGTTCCAGAACAATCAAGCAGATATTTTACAAGGCACTGCTTGCTTTGCTAAAAAGTCTAAGAAATATTTGTAACTTTTTCTTTTCTATACATATATATATTTTATAAAACTTTGCTTTATAAGAGAAGTATAGTACCTTTTGTTTTCCCTTCACCAATCTCCGTGCAGGCAGACGTAATGTGAACATTCCAGGAGGAAGTCTTCTCAAACTACTTCCACGCTTGTCAACACCTCTCCCGTACTTTGCTTAGTCTTCAAGATCACTAATTCCTCATTGATGGCACCTTGCTGGAAGATTCTCCTCCTCGCTCAAAGCACTCATTTACTTTGGGAGGCCCCAAAGCTGGCCAGTCTCTTATATACAGTACCCCCTCCCGTCCAGTCTCTTATATACAGTACCCCCTCCCGTCCAGTCTCTTATATACACCCTCCCTTCTTCTTTCCTAAAGCGTGCGTTATCGCCGTGGGGAGACATCGCTGTGGCCAACGCCAAGGCCAAGGCGAAGGCGAAGGCGAGGTCTCAGCTAAGACAAAATGCGTAATTAGCACAGGAGCAGGTGCTGTGGGGGTCTTTCTTTGTCCCCACCCCCATCTCACTCCTCTGCTGCTTCCTGGGAGAGCTAAAGGAGGCCAGTATTGTTTGTTTTGCTGATAATTAGGGGAAGGGTCCAGGTGCGGACAGTAAAGGGGCGAGGCTCCAGGGGGGGTCTTTGAAGGCCAAGTCCACTCCTTTATGTGGAAGGGAGGGCCCACACACACAAGCGTGAACCCCCCCCCAAAAAAAGATCTCATGGCATGAGGTCTAGCGTGACCCACTCCCACTGTGACATTCTAACAGGGTTTATGTGACAGCACAAGCCCCGCCCACTTGTCCCATCCTGCAGCTGCCCCTTCACTATAGACACAGGGGTCTCCACCCTCCTTCCCCCCCCCCCCGACTGAGTGAATGAAAATCAGGCTATTGTGATTGGTGGAAAAGCCAAGGAAACGCCCCCTTTATCAGATCAAACCACACAAGTCTGCAGGGACCACGTTTGAGGGGAGGGGTCTTAAGTCTGCAGGGACCACGTTTGAGGGGAGGGGTCTTAAGTCTGCAGGGACCACGTTTGAGGGGAGGGGTCTTAAGTCTGCAGGGACCACGTTTGAGGGGAGGGGTCTTAAGTCTGCTGAATAAAAGGTGGCAGTTGTTGTCACGTGACACTGGAGGACACGCCCCCAAGCTTAGGCTGCCTTCACACTTGTGCCACCAAACATCATTTGTGTACGTATCTTGCAGCTCATTTCACACTTGTCTCACACATGTATGGCATTGTGTCATATATGAGACATGTATGGCCTTGTGTCACATATGATACATGTATGGCATTGTGTCACATATGAGACATGTATGGCCTTGTGTCACATATGAGGCATGAATGGCATTGTGTCACATATGAGACATGTATGGCCTTGTGTCACATATGAGGCATGTATGGCATTGTGTCACATATGAGACATGTATGGCATTGTGTCACATATGAGACATGTATGGCATTGTGTCACATATGATACATGTATGGCATTGTGTCACATATGAGACCAGTATGGCATTGTGTCACATATGATACATGTATGGCCTTGTGTCACATATGAGACATGTATGGCATTGTGTCACATATGAGACATGTATGGCATTGTGTCACATATGAGACAAGTATGGCATTGTGTCACATATGAGACAAGTATGGCATTGTGTCAACAGTCCAACTTTTCCTAGGCCTGAATGGGACATGCAGTACATGCAATATATATACGCGATGTATGTGATAAAAGCGCGTGATGATTATTGTCCCCAAATAGAGAGTTACAAAAGAAATAGGGTTAGAAAAAAAAAAAGTATTTAAAAAAAGGATTCATCACTCTTGTCTCCAGACGAGCTCTTCAAGCAGACATGCAGTAAAACTGCCAGAGCCAAAGTCCTTCCTTCTCAATCTTCTACACGCAATCATTTGGTTGACAAAATGTGGACTTTGATTGCTCAAAACCCTTGAAATGTGTCAGATAGCCTTCACATTGTTGTCTTGGAATGTCAACTGCCACTAAAAAGATCCAATTTGATCCAAAAAAAATGCGAACTGCAGTGTGAACTTAAGTGTAATATTCAATAACATTTCATTGTATTGTTTTATATTGCCCTAGGGTAATATTGCTCGTACAATATGCAGAGTGCCAATAAAAGTACTAGCTTTGGGCCTAAAATGGCCCCTGTGCCACACTTTGGTCAACTCTGGCACAAAGTAAGGACTTGATTGGCCAAGTGTGCTGACATATGTCACATGACTCAATGAAAATGTCACATGACTCAATGAAAATGTCACATGACTCAATGAAAATGTTACATGACTCAATGAAAATGTCACATAAGTCAATGAAAATGTTACATGACTCAATGAAAATGTCACATGACTCAATGAAAATGTTACATAACTCAATGAAAATGTTACATGACTCAATGAAAATTTCACATAACTCAATGAAAATGTTACATAACTCAATGAAAATGTTACATAACTCAATGAAAATGTTACAAAACTCAATGAAAATGTCACATGACTCAATGAAAATGTCACATAACTCAATTAAAATGTCACATAAGTCAATGAAAATGTTACATAAGTAAATTAAAATGTTACATAACTCAATGAAAATGTTACATAAGTCAATGAAAATGTTACATGAGTAAATTAAAATGTCACATAACTCAATGAAAATGTTACATAAGTAAATTAAAATGTTACATAACTCTATGAAAATGTCACATAACTCAATTAAAATGTTACATAACTCAATGAAAATGTTACATAACTCAGTGAAAATGTTACATAAGTCAATTAAAATGTTACATAAGTCAATTAAAATGTTACATAACTCAATGAAAATGGCGTCTGTTGATAGGCTACTTTAATTTTCCGCTAAAAGCTACTTTTTAAGCGCTTTCAATGCCTTTTATTTGTCATAGCTGCATGATTTGTGCTGTGTGTAACACGGAGTTCCACCGTGGCTTGGTGCACCTCGGGTTCCAAGGACAGCGTTGACACGGCCAGAGTTGTTTTTAACGCAAGCAAAGCTGACAAGTGTGAATGCAGCCTATCCAAAATAGCAAACTTTAAGTACCTTATGAAGAGAGAGTATACCATTAAAGAATAGTTATCATTTTATGGAGAAATTGCACGTCACGTCCAATTCTTAGTATTTCTTCTTGTTTTATGCCTTAATACTTCTTATTCTTATTCATTTTGGCCTAAGACAACTTGTTTTCTGGAGAATGTGAATCAAGCTGGGCTTATAGGAGGGGATTGTGGGAAATTAGGCCTTTGAAAACGCAAATATTAAGCACCTTATTTACCAAACGTTTCATTCATACCAAACCGACCACTGATGGTGATTTATCAAGACATGCACATAAGGATTCCTATCATTTGTATTTGCTCTTCCTATACAGGAGGCACTCTTTGTAAATACACGAGGCGCATCAGAGGCCTGCTTCTGCAAAGCTTTGGAATATTCCCTCAATAAAACTACTTTTTAGGGAGAGTCAAATCTTTTATCATACATTCTTTTGACTCTGAATAGTATATTAGATAGAGCCGTACATTGAAGAAATATTATTTAATATGTCGATGAAATGAATAATCGGACTATAAGCTCTCTACTGTATAAATCCAAGCTGAATAAATACAAATTGCCATGAACTGTATGTGTAATAACCCCTGAATGAATACATCACTTTCTATGTACGTTAGGATAAGAAGCAATAAAGAAAAAGAAACAAGTCCGTTGTTGGAATAATATTCTATCCAGACTTGAATGATTAGCATATTAGCGTTGGAGCTCTTAGTGGACGCCACGTCACGTTAGGAAGAGATTCTTAGTGGACGTCACGTCACGTTAGGAAGAGATTCTTAGTGGACGCCACGTCACGTTAGGAAGAGAATCTTAGTGGACGCCACGTCACGTTAGGAAGAGATTCTTAGTGGACGCCACGTCACGTTAGGAAGAGATTCTTAGTGGACGCCACGTCACGTTAGGAAGAGATTCTTAGTGGACGCCACGTCACGTTAGGAAGAGATTCTTAGTGGACGCCACGTCACGTTAGGAAGAGAATCTTAGTGTACGTCACGTCACGTTAGGAAGATAATCTTAGTGTACGCCACGTCACGTTAGGAAGAGATTCTTAGTGGACGCCACGTCACGTTAGGAAGATATTCTTAGTGGACGTCACGTCACGTTAGGAAGAGATTCTTAGTGGACGCCACGTCACGTTAGGAAGAGATTCTTAGTGGACGCCACGTCACGTTAGGAAGAGATTCTTAGTGGACGCCACGTCACGTTAGGAAGATATTCTTAGTGGACGCCACGTCACGTTAGGAAGATAATCTTAGTGTACGCCACGTCACGTTAGGAAGATATTCTTAGTGGACGCCACGTCACGTTAGGAAGAGATTCTTAGTGGACGCCACGTCACGTTAGGAAGATATTCTTAGTGGACGCCACGTCACGTTAGGAAGAGATTCTTAGTGGACGCCACGTCACGTTAGGAAGAGATTCTTAGTGGACGCCACGTCACGTTAGGAAGAGATTCTTAGTGGACGCCACGTCACGTTAGGAAGAGAATCTTAGTGTACGCCACGTCACGTTAGGAAGATAATCTTAGTGGACGCCACGTCACGTTAGGAAGAGATTCTTAGTGGACGCCACGTCACGTTAGGAAGAGATTCTTAGTGGACGCCACGTCACGTTAGGAAGAGAATCTTAGTGTACGCCACGTCACGTTAGGAAGATAATCTTAGTGGACGCCACGTCACGTTAGGAAGATATTCTTAGTGGACGCCACGTCACGTTAGGAAGAGATTCTTAGTGGACGCCACGTCACGTTAGGAAGATATTCTTAGTGGACGCCACGTCACGTTAGGAAGAGATTCTTAGTGGACGCCACGTCACGTTAGGAAGAGATTCTTAGTGGACGCCACGTCACGTTAGGAAGATATTCTTAGTGGACGCCACGTCACGCTAGGAAGAGATTCTTAGTGGACGCCACGTCACGTTAGGAAGATATTCTTAGTGGACGCCACGTCACGTTAGGAAGAGATTCTTAGTGGACGCCACGTCACGTTAGGAAGAGATTCTTAGTGGACGCCACGTCACGTTAGGAAGATATTCTTAGTGGACGCCACGTCACGTTAGGAAGATAATCTTAGTGGACGCCACGTCACGCTAGGAAGATATTCTTAGTGGACGCCACGTCACGTTAGGAAGAGATTCTTAGTGGACGTCACGTCACGTTAGGAAGAGATTCTTAGTGGACGCCACGTCACGTTAGGAAGATAATCTTAGTGGACGCCACGTCACGCTAGGAAGATATTCTTAGTGGACGCCACGTCACGTTAGGAAGAGATTCTTAGTGGACGCCACGTCACGTTAGGAAGATATTCTTAGTGGACGCCACGTCACGTTAGGAAGAGATTCTTAGTGGACGCCACGTCACGTTAGGAAGAGATTCTTAGTGGACGCCACGTCACGTTAGGAAGAGATTCTTAGTGTACGCCACGTCACGTTAGGAAGAGATTCTTAGTGGACGTCACGTTAGGAAGAGATTCTTAGTGTACGCCACGTCACGTTAGGAAGATATTCTTAGTGGACGCCACGTCACGTTAGGAAGAGATTCTTAGTGTACGCCACGTCACGTTAGGAAGATATTCTTAGTGGACGCCACGTCACGTTAGGAAGAGATTCTTAGTGGACGCCACATCACGTTAGGAAGAGATTCTTAGTGTACGTCATGTCAGGTTAGGAAGATATTCTTAGTGGACGCCACGTCACGTTAGGAAGAGATTCTTAGTGGACGCCACGTCACGTTAGGAAGAGATTCTTAGTGGACGTCACGTCACGTTAGGAAGATATTCTTAGTGGACGCCACGTCACGTTAGGAAGAGATTCTTAGTGGACGCCACGTCACGTTAGGAAGAGATTCTTAGTGGACGCCACGTCACGTTAGGAAGAGATTCTTAGTGTACGCCACGTCACGTTAGGAAGAGATTCTTAGTGGACGCCACGTCACGTTAGGAAGAGATTCTTAGTGGATGTCACGTTAGGAAGAGATTCTTAGTGGACGCCACGTCACGTTAGGAAGATATTCTTAGTGGAGGCCACGTCACGTTAGGAAGAGATTCTTAGTGGACGCCACGTCACGTTAGGAAGAGATTCTTAGTGGATGTCACGTTAGGAAGAGATTCTTAGTGGACGCCACGTCACGTTAGGAAGATATTCTTAGTGGAGGCTACGTCACGTTAGGAAGATATTCTTAGTGGACGCCACGTCACGTTAGGAAGAAATTCTTAGTGGACGTCACGTCACGTTAGGAAGAGATTCTTAGTGGACGTCACGTCACGTTAGGAAGAGATTCTTAGTGGATGTCACGTTAGGAAGAGATTCTTAGTGGACGCCACGTCACGTTAGGAAGATATTCTTAGTGGAGGCTACGTCACGTTAGGAAGATATTCTTAGTGGACGTCACGTCACGTTAGGAAGATATTCTTAGTGGACGCCACGTCACGTTAGGAAGAAATTCTTAGTGGACGTCACGTCACGTTAGGAAGAGATTCTTAGTGGACGTCACGTCACGTTAGGAAGAGATTCTTAGTGGACGCCACGTCACGTTAGGAAGAGATTCTTAGTGGACGCCACGTCACGTTAGGAAGATATTCTTAGTGGACGTCACGTCACGTTAGGAAGATATTCTTAGTGGACGTCACGTCACGTTAGGAAGAGATTCTTAGTGGACACCACGTCACGTTAGGAAGAGATTCTTAGTGGACGCCACGTCACGTTAGGAAGATATTCTTAGTGTACGTCACGTCACGTTAGGAAGAAATTCTTAGTGGACGCCACGTCACGTTAGGAAGATATTCTTAGTGTACGCCACGTCACGTTAGGAAGAGATTCTTAGTGGACGCCACGTCACGTTAGGAAGAGAATCTTAGTGGACGCCACGTCACGTTAGGAAGAGATTCTTAGTGGACGTCACGTCACGTTAGGAAGATATTCTTAGTGGACGCCACGTCACGTTAGGAAGAGATTCTTAGTGGACGCCACGTCACGTTAGGAAGAGATTCTTAGTGGACGCCACGTCACGTTAGGAAGAGAATCTTAGTGGACGCCACGTCACGTTAGGAAGAGATTCTTAGTGGACGTCACGTCACGTTAGGAAGATATTCTTAGTGGACGCCACGTCACGCTAGGAAGAGATTCTTAGTGGACGCCACGTCACGTTAGGAAGATATTCTTAGTGGACGCCACGTCACGTTAGGAAGAGATTCTTAGTGGACGCCACGTCACGTTAGGAAGATATTCTTAGTGGACGCCACGTCACGTTAGGAAGATAATCTTAGTGGACGCCACGTCACGCTAGGAAGATATTCTTAGTGGACGCCACGTCACGTTAGGAAGAGATTCTTAGTGGACGTCACGTCACGTTAGGAAGAGATTCTTAGTGGACGCCACGTCACGTTAGGAAGATAATCTTAGTGGACGCCACGTCACGCTAGGAAGATATTCTTAGTGGACGCCACGTCACGTTAGGAAGAGATTCTTAGTGGACGCCACGTCACGTTAGGAAGATATTCTTAGTGGACGCCACGTCACGTTAGGAAGAGATTCTTAGTGGACGCCACGTCACGTTAGGAAGAGATTCTTAGTGGACGCCACGTCACGTTAGGAAGAGATTCTTAGTGTACGCCACGTCACGTTAGGAAGAGATTCTTAGTGGACGCCACGTCACGTTAGGAAGAGATTCTTAGTGTACGCCACGTCACGTTAGGAAGAGATTCTTAGTGGACGTCACGTTAGGAAGAGATTCTTAGTGTACGCCACGTCACGTTAGGAAGATATTCTTAGTGGACGCCACGTCACGTTAGGAAGAGATTCTTAGTGTACGCCACGTCACGTTAGGAAGATATTCTTAGTGGACGCCACGTCACGTTAGGAAGAGATTCTTAGTGGACGCCACATCACGTTAGGAAGAGATTCTTAGTGTACGTCATGTCAGGTTAGGAAGATATTCTTAGTGGACGCCACGTCACGTTAGGAAGAGATTCTTAGTGGACGCCACGTCACGTTAGGAAGAGATTCTTAGTGGACGTCACGTCACGTTAGGAAGATATTCTTAGTGGACGCCACGTCACGTTAGGAAGAGATTCTTAGTGGACGCCACGTCACGTTAGGAAGAGATTCTTAGTGGACGCCACGTCACGTTAGGAAGAGATTCTTAGTGTACGCCACGTCACGTTAGGAAGAGATTCTTAGTGGACGCCACGTCACGTTAGGAAGAGATTCTTAGTGGATGTCACGTTAGGAAGAGATTCTTAGTGGACGCCACGTCACGTTAGGAAGATATTCTTAGTGGAGGCCACGTCACGTTAGGAAGAGATTCTTAGTGGACGCCACGTCACGTTAGGAAGAGATTCTTAGTGGATGTCACGTTAGGAAGAGATTCTTAGTGGACGCCACGTCACGTTAGGAAGATATTCTTAGTGGAGGCTACGTCACGTTAGGAAGATATTCTTAGTGGACGCCACGTCACGTTAGGAAGAAATTCTTAGTGGACGTCACGTCACGTTAGGAAGAGATTCTTAGTGGACGTCACGTCACGTTAGGAAGAGATTCTTAGTGGATGTCACGTTAGGAAGAGATTCTTAGTGGACGCCACGTCACGTTAGGAAGATATTCTTAGTGGAGGCTACGTCACGTTAGGAAGATATTCTTAGTGGACGTCACGTCACGTTAGGAAGATATTCTTAGTGGACGCCACGTCACGTTAGGAAGAAATTCTTAGTGGACGTCACGTCACGTTAGGAAGAGATTCTTAGTGGACGTCACGTCACGTTAGGAAGAGATTCTTAGTGGACGCCACGTCACGTTAGGAAGAGATTCTTAGTGGACGCCACGTCACGTTAGGAAGATATTCTTAGTGGACGTCACGTCACGTTAGGAAGATATTCTTAGTGGACGTCACGTCACGTTAGGAAGAGATTCTTAGTGGACACCACGTCACGTTAGGAAGAGATTCTTAGTGGACGCCACGTCACGTTAGGAAGATATTCTTAGTGTACGTCACGTCACGTTAGGAAGAAATTCTTAGTGGACGCCACGTCACGTTAGGAAGATATTCTTAGTGTACGCCACGTCACGTTAGGAAGAGATTCTTAGTGGACGCCACGTCACGTTAGGAAGAGAATCTTAGTGGACGCCACGTCACGTTAGGAAGAGATTCTTAGTGGACGTCACGTCACGTTAGGAAGATATTCTTAGTGGACGCCACGTCACGTTAGGAAGAGATTCTTAGTGGACGCCACGTCACGTTAGGAAGAGATTCTTAGTGGACGCCACGTCACGTTAGGAAGAGAATCTTAGTGGACGCCACGTCACGTTAGGAAGAGATTCTTAGTGGACGTCACGTCACGTTAGGAAGATATTCTTAGTGGACGCCACGTCACGTTAGGAAGAGATTCTGAGTGGACGCCACGTCATGTTAGGAAGAGAATCTTAGTGGACACCACGTCACGTTAGGAAGAGATTCTTAGTGGACGTCACGTTAGGAAGAGATTCTTAGTGGACGCCACGTCACGTTAGGAAGATATTCTTAGTGGACGCCACGTCACGTTAGGAAGAGATTCTTAGTGGACGCCACGTCACGTTAGGAAGAGATTCTTAGTGGACGCCACGTCACGTTAGGAAGAGATTCTTAGTGGACGCCACGTCACGTTAGGAAGAGATTCTTAGTGGACGCCACGTCACGTTAGGAAGAGATTCTTAGTGGACGTCATGTCACGTTAGGAAGAGATTCTTAGTGGACGTCACGTCATGTTAGGAAGAGATTCTTAGTGGACGCCACGTCACGTTAGGAAGAGAATCTTAGTGGACGCCACGTCACGTTAGGAAGAGATTCTTAGTGGACGCCACGTCACGTTAGGAAGATATTCTTAGTGTACGTCACGTCACGTTAGGAAGAGATTCTTAGTGGACGCCACGTCACGTTAGGAAGATATTCTTAGTGGACGTCGCCTCACGTTAGGAAGAGATTCTTAGTGGACGCCACGTCACGTTAGGAAGAGATTCTTAGTGGACGCCACGTCACGTTAGGAAGAGATTCTTAGTGGACGCCACGTCACGTTAGGAAGAGATTCTTAGTGGACGCCACGTCACGTTAGGAAGATATTCTTAGTGGACGCCACGTCACGTTAGGAAGATATTCTTAGTGGACGCCACGTCACGTTAGGAAGATATTCTTAGTGGACGCCACGTCACGTTAGGAAGATATTCTTAGTGGACGTCACGTCACGTTAGGAAGAGATTCTTAGTGGACGCCACGTCACGTTAGGAAGAGATTCTTAGTGGACGTCACGTCACGTTAGGAAGATATTCTTAGTGTACGTCACGTCACGTTAGGAAGAGATTCTTAGTGGATGTCACGTTAGTAAGAGATTCTTAGTGGACGCCACGTCACGTTAGGAAGATATTCTTAGTGGACGTCACGTCACGTTAGGAAGAGATTCTTAGTGGACGCCACGTCACGTTAGGAAGAGAATCTTAGTGGACGCCACGTCACGTTAGGAAGAGATTCTTAGTGGACGCCACGTCACGTTAGGAAGAGATTCTTAGTGGACGTCACGTCACGTTAGGAAGAGATTCTTAGTGGACGCTACGTCACGTTAGGAAGATATTCTTAGTGGACGCCACGTCACGTTAGGAAGAGATTCTTAGTGGACGTCACGTCAGGAAGAGATTCTTAGTGGACGTCACGTCACGTTAGGAAGAGATTCTTAGTGGACGCCACGTCACGTTAGGAAGAGATTCTTAGTGGACGTCACGTCACGTTAGGAGGATATTCTTAGTGTACGCCACGTCACGTTAGGAAGATATTCTTAGTGGACGCCACGTCACGTTAGGAAGATATTCTTAGTGGACGCCACGTCACGTTAGGGAGAGATTCTTAGTGGACGCCACGTCACGTTAGGAAGAGATTCTTAGTGGACGCCACGTCACGTTAGGAAGAGATTCTTAGTGGACGCCACGTCACGTTAGGAAGAGAATCTTAGTGGACGCCACGTCACGTTAGGAAGAGATTCTTAGTGGACGCCACGTCACGTTAAGAAGAGATTCTTAGTGGACGTCACGTCACGTTAGGAAGATATTCTTAGTGGACGCCACGTCACGTTAGGAAGATATTCTTAGTGTACGTCACGTCACGTTAGGAAGAGATTCTTAGTGGACGCCACGTCACTTTAGGAAGAGATTCTTAGTGGACGCCACGTCACGTTAGGAAGAGATTCTTAGTGGACGCCACGTCACGTTAGGAAGAGATTCTTAGTGGACGCCACGTCACGTTAGGAAGAGATTCTTAGTGGACGCCACGTCACGTTAGGAAGAGATTCTTAGTGGACGCCACGTCACGTTAGGAAGAGAGCTGCTGTGCTCTTCAGGGTATTTTTTCTCTCATGTTATGTGGAATATTTAGCGCAGACGTGACTTCCAAGGTGGCCAAGAGGAGGGATGGTGTTGAAATAGTTAGTGATCACACGCTGCCTGCTTTCAATCCCTATTACGCCTGAAAGGTCAGAGGTGGCGTGTAGCCAAAGAGCAAATTAGGAGGAGACCAAAGCTGTGTCTCAATTCCAGCACTTCATACTTGACGCTTTGTCACTTGAGTGCATGTCGACCATCTTGGCTACCTAGGCAGCGCTACACACTCAACATTGTACATACAGCAGCGCACCTGTACACCTGTGCACATGTACACATGTACACATGTACACCTGTGCTGACTTTCTGCACTGTCGTGAGATGTTGAGTGCAAGACAATAGGGCCTGATTTACTACAGCTTTGCTTGATCTAGTAAACAAAATAAGGCATTTGTCTTCTACAATATTCAGAAATGTATGCTGATCATCAAAATACTGGGAGGAGAAAATATTTCATGCACTCAGGAACTAAGTCAAAGGAAGTTTTCCATTTGAGACACAGCTTGCGTTCATTTGATAGATGTTTGGGAGGAACGCCACCTGAAGCGAGGGCAGTGCCCCCCGACGACAGGTAGAGGGCGCCGCTGACTTTGAAAGGTTTGGCCTGCATGCTCGTAAGATATCCTAGCTAAGATTTATCCGCATAAAAGGAGTCATGGAAAAGCTTTAAGATGAACGTGACTTTGGGGAAAACAAACATGTTGTATTTGCAGCGTAGTTGAAGGAAATATACGTGTAGGTGTAAGTTTCATTTGTGCAGCTCGCCAAGTATCAAATACTTTGGACGCAGGCGAGCGACTTAAGACTCTGGAGTCGTTCATTTCTTCTTAGTATTATTCATTCCGATATTGTATTACGCTTTCTGTTCTAGTAAAGTGTTGCTGTTTTGTCTCCATATGGAAGATTATGCATTTATGTAGAATCCCTTTGAAGGAAATCCTTATTCTCAAAGGATGCACTTAAGCAATTGTAACCAACTTTTACAAACTCTCACATCAAGCAAGTAACGCATTTGAATGTACAAAGTAAAAAAAAAAAAAGACCACTCGACTTAATGCACTCCTTTTTTTAATTACAAGCTTTAAGTTTCTTTTTGTTTTGTTTTTTTTTTTTGGGGGGGGGGGGGGGGGGGGGATTTGTGACAAGTTCAGACTATATTTGAGTTCTTCCACATGCATTTATAGAAAGTACCTTAAAATGACTTAAAAAAAAACATATTACAGTTTCTCTAATCTATTTTGCTAACATTGGTTTTTATTTCTTAGAACGCAGAGGAAAATGAAGAGAGAAAAAAAAGTCAGTATCTGGATGTTATTTATGGAAACAAATGAAGCCACATATTTAAAAGACCTTTTGTTTTTTAATTCAAATGACAAGAAGTTAATATATTTCTAAACAGGGGCGAGTCCGTTTCTACGAATACGTAAATGGAGAATTTTTATTTATGACAGTTCTTAACTTCACCACAGAATAGACTATTTTTTACAATTTGGGAGATATTTGAATCCCAGAGCATGGATCGTGTGCCTGGATGATAGTAACCCTGCCTTCAACTGGTACTGACCATGACATCCTGCCTTCAAGCAGCCCTATGGTACGGACCATGATCAAGCAGCCCTATGGTACGGACCATGATCAAGCAGCCCTATGGTACGGACCATGATCAAACAGCCCTATGGTAGTGACCATGATCAAGCAGCCCTATGGTACGGACCATGATCAAGCAGCCCTATGGTAGTGACCATGATCAAGCAGCCCTATGGTGGTGACCATGATCAAACAGCCCTATGGTAGTGACCATGATCAAGCAGCCCTATGGTAGTGACCATGATCAAGCAGCCCTATGGTAGTGACCATGATCAAACAGCCCTATGGTAGTGACCATGATCAAACAGCCCTATGGTAGTGACCAACACACATTTCCTCTGTGACACAAAATGGCTTCTTGGAACGCAACACGTACGCTTTTCCTTTTGGACGTCTACTACTCGTTTAGTTGGTGGCCTGGATGGAAAAGGCAAGTGAGCGTAGTAGACGTATGTTAGTACTCACACACACACACACACACACACACACACACACACACACACACACACACACACACACACACCTGTACTAGTTTGCATGTATGTTGTACGGTCAGTTAGGCGGGAGGGGCGGCACAAAGGGCCTCGCCCTTCGCCGCCGCTCCTTTGTAGATTTTCATAGTCTGGATTCTCTTGGGAGGTGAAAAGTTTGACAAGTTTAACGCCCGGCGAGGACGCCACCAAATATTTCTTAGCGCCTCACAACAAATCCACTTGAACTTCCTGTGGTTGGAAGGTAGATGGCAGTCTCCTGCTGAACGCCAAGGGACTCAAGTGGCGCCCGCCCGCCCGGCCGCCGGTGAAGAAAGCTGCCATCTTGCTTGCCCCCAACACTTAGTGTTTGCAGTGTCATAGTGGTGGTGCTACTAGTGCTACTTTCTGCTGGCTTGTGTGGATGATGCCAACAGCGTGCCCTAACCATGACCGTGACCAGGCAGCTTCATTTCCTAGAGCACAACTTGTTTTGCTGAATGACATTTTTGGAAGACATTATTATTATTATTCTTGTATCTGCTCCATGTTAGTTCTGGTTCTTTGTTATTTTTCCAAGATACGACATGTATTGTAAATGTTTCTAATAAAAAGAAGAAAATGAAAATCAACCCTGATGGATGACTGCTGGCTTTTTTCAACTAAATACACCAAATTGTTGATGTTTTTTGGTTGCATTTCAGCTCACACAGAAAAAAAAGAAGGTGACATTCTTGAAAAGGAGCAGAAAGAAGTCAAACTTATATATTTGACAACATT
This sequence comes from Entelurus aequoreus, assembly GCF_033978785.1. Lineage (NCBI taxonomy): Eukaryota > Metazoa > Chordata > Actinopteri > Syngnathiformes > Syngnathidae > Entelurus > Entelurus aequoreus. The sequence continues at coordinate 73,906,893 of NC_084741.1, read as the reverse complement.
TACACCATTTAGGCAATGTATCGACAACAAAATAACTAAACACGGAAACAACAATTGACTCCAAGTGATATCTTTCATCATCATCATGTTTACATTCCCTTTGTGTTCTTCCATTAACTAACACCTTAGATTGAAACTAACTCACTTTTAACTAACACCTTAGATTGAAACTAACTCACTTTTAACCAGAGGTGTGGACTCGAGTCACATGACTTGGACTCGAGTCAGACTCGAGTCATGAATTTGATGACTTTAGACTGGACTTGACAAAATGTAAAGAGACTTGCAACTCGACTTAGACTTTAACATCAATGACTTGTGACTTCACTTGGACTTGAGCCTTTTGACTTGACATGACTTGCTACTTTCCCCAAAACCTAAAGCTTAAAAAGTTATTTGGGAGCGCTCCGTATCTTTCATTTTGTACGTGTGTGTCTATCAGCGTGTGTGCTGCGTGTCAGCGTGTGTGCTCTCAGTACAACAGCCAATCAAATTAGATCTACATTGTTTTCATCACACAGCATTCATCCAATCCAATTGCAGGACAAGCAATGAACAAGAGTTGTCAAACAATGCGCCAGTGAGAAAGATTTATACCAAAGTTGGTTTCGTTCGGGTATAAAAACTACGACTTGGTCAACAAAAAAGGAATTGCCGTATGCAAATCACGCTGTTCGAATATTACAGACGGAGACGCAACAACTTCCAACTTCGTTCGACATTTGAAGTTGCACAAAGAAGGGTAAGTTTTGAATGTAAGCTAACGTTTATTGGCTAAGTAACGTGACTTTTATTTGCTGTGTAGTTAAATCAGTGAGGCTGTAAACTCACTGCTGACATTATAACCATAGACATCTTATAAGTAGACGCAGCATCGAGCGCTACTGCTTACTGGCGCAGACGAGACGCGGGGCCGCCATCTTGGAGTGGTGATCCGCTCCACTCAGTGCAATTCATTTGGCAGGAGCAATGAACTGTCAGCGCATTTAATTCATTTTACCTCACTGAATACCACTCATTTTCACGCGCTCTTTTGTCATACGTGTAGCTATGATAACGGACACATGTTTTGGCAAGTTTTATTATTCATGGTTTGCTTAACAGTAATAGAATATTCTTATATGCTATAAGTGACCAGACGTCCGAGATCAAAACTGGGAATATAATCCCAGAGAAGAGGGAAAAAAACGGTCAGCTATTTTTAAGTTGAAGAAACAATATAATTACGTTATATATACATGCGTATATCCTACATAAACAATGTATGAATACATTAGATATCTATATATCTATAGACTGTATCTCTGTTGCTGCAGCAGCAGAGAGTTTATTCTGTCTTGACACTTTGTATTGATATTTTGTATTACATTCTTCCCTTAAATGATCATGTTTACAGTCATTGTTATGTATGTATTTTTTATGTATGTCGCTTTGGATAAAAGCGTCTGCCAAATACTTCAACATATATAAACACCTGAAAGTCTTTATATCAGCTAAAACCACCAAACTGTTTCACTGGATTCAGAATAAAACCAAATGCTGTCTTACCCAACAATGTTAGTATTTGAATATTGTTACTTGAAGACTTATTCCTGGTTACAATTATACTGTTAAGAAAGTATTGTCTTATATTTTGCCTAAAATGAGAATGCATCATAATCAGTGGCGGCTGGTGAATTTTGTTTTAGGTGGGTCTGAAAGTTTGTAAACCAAACCCCTGTAGGGGCGTCATCCTCCCCCAGAAGATTTCTTTGTGATTTTCACATACAAATATTGAAGATCTTTGCTCCTTCTTAACTCTGTGGTATTAATGTTATTTTCATAAAATACAACCAAAAGTACATTAATGTTAAATCTTACTTGTGAAAAGTAATCCCCCGATTCCTATTTTCAACAGTCCGCTCATTTGAGCAGGAAAACGCTGAACACCAGCCCGGCATATTTGTTTTCTACCTGTCAACTGTCAGTTTAGGCTGCTCGCCGGCTCCTCATCACCACTTCAAGATGCAATTTGCTCGCGTCACAGCAACCAATACTGCGTCTACTTTTAAGATGTCTATGGTTATAACATCATTTCAAACACAGCAATATGTTGCGTCCACTGCAGTTTGCTTCCTTATTCATACTTTTTGTCAAGTGATTTTTTTAAGCAGGGTTGCATGAGGTACCTACACATAACGTTACGTTAGTCATTGTATCACACACAGTAACATAACGTTAGACGGCGGTCAGCAGCACCGCATATTTTAGCCACCTACAAAAAGACAAACTTAGTCAATAAAGGTCAGTTAAAATGTATACTATATTAAGAATATGTGTACATATTGCATAGGGCCCTGACATCTAAAAAGTACAACTCTGTTCATTGTTATGTTCATGTATTTGTTATGTTTTTCATGTGTACGCACACATCAACACACATACAGTATGAGATGAGATAAGGTAAGAACAGGATAGAAACTGCTGTGGAACTAGTTACAATGCAATATGCCATGGAAATACAATGTTAACACTTTTGTACAAATAAGTACAGTTGCACTTGTTTTTGCAAATGTGTTTATTCTGTAAAGGAATGAGTTAAATGTTTAAAATTGTTTAAACTATTAAAATGACTGGTTAATAGTGCTATTACGAATTGCAATGTCAGTACTATTTTTGTTCCTGCTATTTCAAATGCACTTGTTTTAATAAATAAATACAGCGGTTTAAAAGCATACACAATCTGTGTAAAAATATTAGTCTGTGGTTAAAAGGACTTGAAAGGACTCGAAACTCAAAATGCAGGACTTGTGACTTGACTTGAGACTTTCAGTCTTGACTTTGGACTTGACTCGGGACTTGCCTGTCTTGACTCGGGACTTGACTCGAGACTTGAGGGCAAAGACTTGAGACTTACATGTGACTTGCAAAGCAATGACTTGGTCCCACCTCTGCTTTTAACTAACACCTTGGATTGAAAGGCTTCTTTCAATTGTTAGACAGCTCAGTTTCACAATTATACACCTACTATGTCACAATTATACACCTACTATGTCACAATTATACACCTACTATGTCACAATTATACACCTACTGTGTCACAATTATACACCTACTATGTCACAATTATACACCTACTATGTCACAATTATACACCTACTGTGTCACAATTATACACCTACTATGTCACAATTATACACCTACTATGTCACAATTATACACCTACTGTGTCACAATTATACACCTACTATGTCACAATTATACACTAACTGTGTCACAATTATACACCTACTATGTCACAATTATACACCTACTGTGTCACAATTATACACCTACTATGTCACAATTATACACCTACTGTGTCACAATTATACACCTACTATGTCACAATTATACACCTACTATGTCACAATTATACACCTACTGTGTCACAATTTTACACCTACTGTGTCACAATTATACACCTACTATGTCACAATTATACACCTACTGTGTCACAATTATACACCTACTGTGTCACAATTATACACCTACTGTGTCACAATTATACACCTACTATGTCACAATTATACACCTACTAGTGTCACAATTATACACCTACTGTGTCACAATTATACACCTACTATGTCACAATTATACACCTACTGTGTCACAATTATACACCTACTGTGTCACAATTATACACCTACTATGTCACAATTATACACCTACTGTGTCACAATTATACACCTACTGTGTCACAATTATACACCTACTATGTCACAATTATACACCTACTGTGTCACAATTATACACCTACTGTGTCACAATTATACACCTACTATGTCACAATTATACACCTACTATGTCACAATTATACACCTACTGTGTCACAATTATACACCTACTGTGTCACAATTATACACCTACTATGTCACAATTATACACCTACTGTGTCACAATTATACACCTACTGTGTCACAATTATACACCTACTATGTCACAATTATACACCTACTGTGTCACAATTATACACCTACTATGTCACAATTATACACCTACTATGTCACAATTATACACCTACTGTGTCACAATTATACACCTACTGTGTCACAATTATACACCTACTATGTCACAATTATACACCTACTATGTCACAATTATACACCTACTATGTCACAATTATACACCTACTATGTCACAATTATACACCTACTATGTCACAATTATACACCTACTGTGTCACAATTATACACCTACTGTGTCACAATTATACACCTACTGTGTCACAATTATACACCTACTGTGTCACAATTATACACCTACTATGTCACAATTATACACCTACTATGTCACAATTATACACCTACTAGTGTCACAATTATACACCTACTATGTCACAATTATACACCTACTGTGTCACAATTATACACCTACTATGTCACAATTATACACCTACTGTGTCACAATTATACACCTACTGTGTCACAATTATACACCTACTATGTCACAATTATACACCTACTATGTCACAATTATACACCTACTGTGTCACAATTATACACCTACTATGTCACAATTATACACCTACTAGTGTCACAATTATACACCTACTGTGTCACAATTATACACCTACTATGTCACAATTATACACCTACTATGTCACAATTATACACCTACTGTGTCACAATTATACACCTACTATGTCACAATTATACACCTACTATGTCACAATTATACACCTACTGTGTCACAATTATACACCTACTATGTCACAATTATACACCTACTATGTCACAATTATACACCTACTGTGTCACAATTATACACCTACTGTGTCACAATTATACACCTACTATGTCACAATTATACACCTACTGTGTCACAATTATACACCTACTATGTCACAATTATACACCTACTTGTCACAATTATACACCTACTGTGTCACAATTATACACCTACTGTGTCACAATTATACACCTACTGTGTCACAATTATACACCTACTATGTCACAATTATACACCTACTGTGTCACAATTATACACCTACTGTGTCACAATTATACACCTACTATGTCACAATTATACACCTACTATGTCACAATTATACACCTACTGTGTCACAATTATACACCTACTATGTCACAATTATACACCTACTGTGTCACAATTATACACCTACTATGTCACAATTATACACTACTATGTCACAATTATACACCTACTGTGTCACAATTATACACCTACTATGTCACAATTATACACCTACTGTGTCACAATTATACACCTACTGTGTCACAATTATACACCTACTGTGTCACAATTATACACCTACTATGTCACAATTATACACCTACTGTGTCACAATTATACACCTACTATGTCACAATTATACACCTACTATGTCACAATTATACACCTACTGTCACAATTATACACCTACTATGTCACAATTATACACCTACTGTGTCACAATTATACACCTACTAGTGTCACAATTATACACCTACTATGTCACAATTATACACCTACTATGTCACAATTATACACCTACTATGTCACAATTATACACCTACTATGTCACAATTATACACCTACTATGTCACAATTATACACCTACTATGTCACAATTATACACCTACTATGTCACAATTATACACCTACTGTGTCACAATTATACACCTACTATGTCACAATTATACACCTACTGTGTCACAATTATACACC